>NC_133371.1:11626242-11775237 GCF_049309525.1 Garra rufa
ATGTTATAATATTCCAGTTAGACGTATTATACAATAAAGTTATAGTTCTGTTAATATTATATTATTGTAGGTTTCCTGCTTTCAATATTGTTTTGACAGTAGGGGGCCTTCAATTCAAAAAGATTGCGAAACCACATTTTTTCCCTTCTGTTTATTATGTTGTTACAGCTCCCAGCTGTGCTGACACTTTAGTTCATTGCCTCATTTGAAAAACCAGACGAATGAAGAGGATTTCAGCTAGTTGAAATAATGGCAGCTGTGTATGTGTGACTTTCTATGAACATAATAGAAATGTATAAAAGAATCTGAATGGCCCTGAAAAGATACTCACGTTTTGTGCATTGTTTGGTCTTGGGGTTGACCAGCCATGAATAACAGCACCTGGTTCCACAAACGTTGGGCCTGGAGAAAGACAGGGACAGAGATCAAGGGTGAAACTCTGGGCTTGACAATAGTCTTTTAAGACAAAACAAAAAAAGTAAAGTCCATCATATGCCACAATGCACAATCATTGAGTCTGCTTATTCATAATAAATTTCAAAATTCACTTTTATTTCACTTTTCCAGGCTCCATGCCAAATCAATCTGTCCAGCATAATCACAATTTAACCACTTCTGAAAGGACATCTTTAAAAGACTTACAATCCGTGGCCCTGGGCCCCTTAAGATGCATTGGACTGAGTGAATAGCCCTGGGTTTAAGCTGACCCTTCACCCCGTGTTGTATTCAGCTTGGACAAATAGCTGCGATGAATAAAAATGAAGGGGGTGTGAGTTTGTTATAGACGCCCCCCTCATTGGGCCTCAATCCTCCCTGTGCCAATGCACATGAGAAATATTGTTTTTCCCACAGTGGCGCTGGCAGTCACGTCTGGTGGGTAAACTTTACTGGATTAAGAGTCTTCTTCAGACGCCTGGGCCGCATCTGTTTATCTACCGGCTTCTGGGAGAAAAGACAATTAGCACACCAACACAAGCCTCAATGCTGAAAACTTGTGGCCGGCGCACATAAACCTGACCCTTCTCTAGCATCGGGAGGGATTTGCTAATTAGTTACAGTATGTGCCTTTATTGTGTGGCTTCTGAAGGGACACTGTTGGGACTTGCCAGTCCGAGGGACAGCCGATGTCTGTGCAGCGCAAGCCAATTGAGACAGAGCTGGCATTATGAAGGTAAAACAGTAGCAAAACTCGAGAGCTTGTTGATTTGAATGTGAAAACTTGTCATAAAAAAATGACATTCACATAAACAAAATGAAAGATACAAGTGTGTACGACATTTTTGCTTTCGCACTTTACTTCCGTTTTACTGTACAACCTCAAGTCGGCACTTACAGCCTCTCACATCTGGCAGTACAACTTCAAATTTTAGCGTTTTGACTTTTGCTACTGTTCTTGCGATATTCCTGTTGCAAAACTAGTGATGGGTCGTTCTTGAACGATTCGTTCATTTTGTACGAATCTTTAATGTGACTCGGGAAGAACGAGTCGTCTCGGGTAGTGATTCGTTCAGTCGCGCATGCGCAATTGCGCAACTATGAACGAACCTCAAACCTGAAGACTCGAGAAATGAACTAATCAATTCTGTTTCCGGCTCAGGCAGCATAGGTAAAGCGTATGGGGCTGTCACGTGATGAACGAACGACTCAAACCCGATGACTCGAGAGATGAACTAATCAATTCTGTTTCCGGCTCAGGCAGCATAGGTAAAGCAGAGTGGGTTAGGGTTAGGTTAGGGTTAGGGTTAGGGTTAGAGTGACCTATAACCCTCCGAAGCTAATTCAGCCCATGCAGATTTGGAGAGCTGACTAAAATCACTGAATAAAACCACTGGATCAGTAGGCCTATGTGAGCTTTTAACTTTTTCTTGATTTTATGCTGCATCTATCTAACTGCATTATAAAACACTGCTTGTATAAGATACCAAAATGCATTTGCAAAACAATGCAATAGTGTGTATTTTTTTTTTAAAAAGAATGTTACATGCATATTAGTGTTTGTCTATACATCCATAAAGAGATTGTTGAGCAAAAATGTGAAAATTAACCCCATGTTATTCTGAAACCACATAAGGAATCATTTCTTTATAGAAAAAGGTTCTTTAGATTAATACAATTTTCTTCACACTAAGAAAACAATGGTTATTTTAAGAAATGTGTACTAAGAGGTTCTTTGGGGAACCCATCTTCTATGGAATGACTACAAAAACACCCTTTTGGAACTTTAATTTTTAAGGATGCATGACTTGTTTTGTTCATGTGACATAAAGGAAGCTTTCAAGCTTCAAAAATGATGCAAAAGTACCATAAATCTTAGATAGCACTCCTGATTTAATTCTTATATTGCAAGCCTCTTGAATAGTTTTGTGTCCAAATTTAAAAGAGAAGTTCATTTCCAGAACAAAAATTTACAGATAATTTACTCACCCTCTTGTCATCCAGAATGTTATGTTTTTCTTTCTTCAGTCATAAAGAAATACATTTTCAGGATTTCTCTCCATATAGTGGACTTCTATGGTGCCCCCAAGTTTGAACTTCCAAAATGCAGTTTAAATGCAGCTTCAAAGGGGTGTAAACGATCCCAGCCGAGGAAGAAGGGTATCATCTAGCGAAACAATTGGTTATTTTCTAAAAAATTGACAATTTATATAGTTTTAACCTCAAATGCTCTTCTTGTCTAGCTCTGTGTGAACTCTGTGTATTCCAGTTCAAGACAGTTAGGGTATGTCGAAAATCTCCCATCTCATTTTCTCCTCCAACTTCAAAATCATCCTACAAAGAAGGTAAAATAACGATGATTTTGAAGTTGAAATAGAAAATGAGATGGGAGTTTTTCGACATACCCTAACTGTCATGAACCAGAATACACAGGAAACACACAGAGCTAGATAATATGAGCATTTGAGGTTAAAAGGTATATAAATTGTCTTTTTTTTTTTTTTTTTTTTTTAGAAAATAACAGATTGTTTCATTAGATAAGATCCTTCTTCCTCGACTGGGATTTTTTTAGAGCCCTTTGAAGCTGCATTTAAACTGCATTTTGGAAGTTCAAACTTGTGGACATCATAGAAGTCCACTATATAGAGAGAAATCCTGAAATGTTTTCCTCAAAAAACATAATTTCTTTACCACTGAAGAGAAAACGACATGGAAATCTTGGATCTTGTTCTGGAAGTGACCTTCTCCTTTAAGCGGATTTTCAATTAAATCTGTCCCTCCTTTGCATTTTCATAAGAGTGCATGTAAGAATGTCTTGTAATAATTTGTTTGTCAATCAACTGATTTAGTTCTTAAGTTTAGCCTACTTCACTGACTAAATAATTAAGTACACTCTTAAAAATAAAGTTGCTTCACGATGCCATAGAGGAACCTTGTTGCCTAAATAGTTCCATAAAGAAACTAACATCTGAAGAACTTTTCACAAAAGGTTCTTTTTGGAGAAAGAAGGTTCTTCAGATTATAAAAAGGCAAGAAAAAGATGGTTCTTTAAAGATACTTTGACTGAATAGTTCTTTGTGGAAGCAAAAATGGTTCTTCTATGGCATCGCTGTGAAGAACCTTTTAAAGCACCTTTGTTTTTAAGAGTGTAGTAAAAATGAACAGCTCACAAATATGAGTTAAATGTTCCACTTGCATGAAACTTTTATTTTGCTTCTATGAATTTTTGAAACTTAAAAAGTTTATTTATATAAAAAGAAAGCAATACTGCTTCTGGACAACATGACATGAGCAAATGAAGACATTATTTTCATTTTTGGATGAACTATCCCTTTAAGCTAAAGCTGTGCTGAGATTTCTCAAAACACTGAGACCTTTTACCACCCATCTATCTGTCTGATCTCTAAATAAAGGCCTTGACCCTTCACTTGGGGCCCTGTTAGACCCAAATAGGGACATTTCTGCACTGACAGAATGGAAAGTTGCCATCAACTTTTATACCTAGCTTGGGTTTTAATGTGAGTTGACACCTAACCGATACATTCCGAATGAGACGTGAGTGATGTTTACAGAGCTGAGAGGCTCCCGTTAGCAAGACTCGATCGTAATCAAAGATGTCTGTGTTTATTCTGCTCACATGGCTACGGCGGACACAATTGTTTTTCAAGATTTGGGCATGTTAAAGAGATAGTTCTGTCATTATTAACTTGCCTACGTTGCCTCCAAGCTATTTTGCATACAATCAACATTAACTTTCATTGTATAGAAAAGAGCAGCCTGAACATTATGCAAAATATCTCCTTTCGGGTTCCACAAATGGCTTCGTATGCGAGTAAATGATTACAGAATAATCATATTTGTATGAACAGTCTCTTAAATCTGACTTGTCATCACAAAATGTAAAATCCACTAATAAAATGTAAGGAGGATTATGTGGATACTGGAATATTATCTGAAGAATAAAACATCTGTTCTTAACCAACTGCTTTTGTACCCACATTTATGTCATTCTATCAGCCTACAGCTCTTTTGTTTTCTCCATGTGAACAGAATGCAGAAAAACAAAGCGGTGAACGAATCTTTACATCTTCCAAACCTCTGCACCTCCAACACGTTAGACGTTAGTAGGAGCAGAGGCTGTAAAATAAAGATTGTAAATGAACCTTTTATATTTTGAAAATGTTATTTGCGTTTGTGCGATACAAAAAAGGGAGGGTTTATGGTTTTCTTCTTGGCCCCGGCTCTTTTTTCCAGCACCTCGTAACAGAGAGCCATGGAGAAGCTTCAATAAAAACCTCAACCGCGGTCCTCGAGGTCAAACATGTGGGTTAACTACTGGATTATCACAAAGCTCCCACTTTGCCTGGCACCTCCGTCAAAGAGGAACAAACTGTGTTTTTGTCTTCCTTTGAGAATTCAGAGGTGTGAAAGACTCCGTTGATGTGGTCTGAAATGAAGCCGTTTTCTGCTCTTGGCCCTCTGAGTTTTGAAACCTGCGTTTGGCCTGTAAGCATTTAATAAACTCCACAACAACACCCTCTTTCTCCTTCTAAGCTACTATATTTCTCTGGCCGCCAAACTCCAATGCACCAGGATGGATATGTTTCCACAGTTAATGTCCTCGGTTGACCCAAAATCACAATGAAGTCCAGAGGAGGTGGGATTGTTACAGAAGAGCAGTGGTGCATCCTTGATGAACTCTCACAAAGGTTCAGTGGCATTCTGGCTCTCTCGAAATGAATATGAAAAGAAGGGTAAGTAATTTCCTGCTCTGTTATGGCTTACAAAGACCAGGCACTAAGTCTGAAACTTTTCAGGATAATCAGGAATTCCTCTCATTGCTTGAAGGATCAAAACTTCCGGTGGAAGTCTAGAGAAACATCTGACTGAATGTTGGTCTCCTTAGTACTGAGAACAAAGACAGGCCAGTGTTTTCATGTCATTCTGGTGCTATAAAAAGCTTTGATTGAAGTAAAGTGCCCTGTTATGTTTCTGGGGCCCATAAACTGCTTGTAAATGCGGAACTTAGAGACAAAAATGCAACAGGTCAAGTTGAGGAGTAGACGTGATGTTTAAAAATCACAGAAAGATTGATTGCTAATGAAATCTATTAAAATGCCATTCTGTTTCATTATTCAAAAGCTTAAAAACTCATCCTGATGATTTTTAAGGTTCTTTAAATAACCTCAATATTATCACAAACACTACCTTCATATAAAAAACTCTTGCAATGATTTGATAAAACACTTACCCTTTTAAATCTATCTGTATTCGTGTTGAGTTGGTCTGATTTCTGTGTCTCTGTGTTTTGCTCCTGGTTTGTGAAGGGTGGATGAAATCAGGAGACATCTGATGAGACATCTGATGACTGACTGATGAGGAGTTTGCGATAGCCAGGGAAAGAAAGGTTATGAATAGACTTCCAGACATGCAAAATGACAACCTCCATAGTTCTGACATCGTTATTCCGACCAGGTGAATTCCAAAAGTCGTTTCGCCCTGAAAACAAGTCAATGAGTTTCGCAGAGCGATCCGTCAGCGTTGATGGCCTCATTCATTCTCTCCATCCAGGCGCGCTGCTGAGAGTCCGGACGAGCCCAGACTGACATGAATGAAAGAGATGCGTGAAAAACTTTCAGCCAATCAGAATGGTTCGTGGCTTGTAACCAAGAGACAGCCAATCAGAGCTCAGGCTCACAGAGAAGCGCGTGAGGAGTGTGATAGAAAGATAAACGTTTACATGTTCAGATGTTCTGAAGCTTTCTGTTTCCTTGTGGCATTTTAAGGGAGAGATACTACAGCAGAATACGTTATTTTTCGACTTTAATGTTGTAAAACAAGGTGATACTACTTGAATTTTTAAAACATGAAACGATCATGTAGGCCTTATGACAAATTAGCATCTCATTTAGAAATATTATAACAAAACTGGTAAAGTATACAGAAAATGTATTCTTATTTTTTGCATTATGTTTTTATTGCAAGTTTATTATTGTCAAAAGTAATAATAGGCCTATATATAGTTTCTGTAATTATGTGTGTAAATATGCTAGTTAAAGACAATGAAACCCTTTGTAAATATAAATGTTGTTACAGTGGCTTGCGAAAGTATTCATACTCCTTCATTTTTTTCAAGTTTTGTTGTTGCTGCCTTATGTTAAAATGCTTTAAAATACTTTCCCCCCCCCACATCAGTCTACAATCCATGCACCATAATGACCAAGCAAAAACAGAATAGTCAAAACTTCGTAAATTTATTACAAATAAAAACCTGAAATAAGTACATTGCATAAGTATTCATACCCTGAACTCAGTACTTAGCTGAAGCACCTCAAGTTTTTTGGGGTATGTGCCAAGTGCCTGGTTTCCTTCAGACATGATACTTGGAACTGAGGTTCATCAAACCATAGAATCTTGTTTCTCACCTTTAGGGGTTATTTTTTTATTCCAAGTGTGTTTTCATGTGTCTTCATTGAGGAGAGGATTGAGTTTGGCCACACTGCCATAAAGACTGGATTGGTGGAGTGTTGCAGTGATGTTTGTCCTTCTGCAGGTTTTTCATATCTCCACAAATGATCATGGAGCTCAGTGACCATCAGGCTCTTGGTTACCACTCTAACCAAAGCCCTTTTCCAACCAAATGCTCAGTTTGGTCAGGAGGCCAGCTCTTGCAACTCTTCCACAGATCACAAATTTCTGAGCACTACAAGCAGTTTTTTGACATTAGGGCTTGGTTTTTGCTCTGATATGCGTTTTCACCTGTTAGACCTTTTATTGAGAGGTGTGTGCTACTCCAAATCACACACATTTCATTGAATTTGCCACAGTTTAATTTCAAACACTCAAGTGTAGCAATATGAATGCTCCTGAGCTATATTTCAACTATCCCAGATAAGGGTATGAATATTACGCAGTGAAATCATTGTCTGTTTTTTTAGTTTAAAAATGTGAAAAGATGGAGGAAAAAAAGGTGAAAAAAGTAATTTAAAGCAGTTTAACATAAGGCAGCAACATAAAACATGAAAAAAATTAAGGGGTATGAATACTTTCGCAAGGCACTGTGTATATAAATACCCATTGCTCAATTAGTGAGAGCAAGATAATCAACTTAAAGTCACAAGTAAGATAAAAAGTTTGAACCTTTTTTTTTTCACATTTTGATATTATAATATCAGAATATCAGTTTGAGTCATTTTGTTTAACATGTTTTAAAGTGAGACAAATGAACAAAAATGACAAAACATCACAGAATCCAACAAATCCACTGCTAATACTTACTGATTTGGTTCGGATTCTGGTTTGTGTTGTTGTTGCTTTCCCTCCAAAATGATGTCACTTCCTGGAGGATGTCATTAAGGCTTTTATTATTTAAAGGCGTATTACAAAATATTAACAGGAAAGGGACAAGTTTGAACTATTTAAATTTAAGAAGAGAGAACGAAAAAAAAAGAAACAGATGGAATATTTCTTGGATTAATTCATGAATCTTGTGCATTTAGAAAATAGCATGTAGAAAATGGTAACATTCACAGTTAACATTCAGTAACATTCATTAACTAGGAAACTAATATATGCTTAGCTTATACTTTTTTACATTTTCTTTGTCAGCCACAGCTATCCTTTAACAAAAGACAAATAAAACACAAAACATTACCATGGGAAATATGTATACTCCTAGGCTGCTCACCAGAGCAAACAGAATGTCTAGCCCTTTCCATTACTGGGCAATGAGGCTGTCCAGATGTCTAAAGGTTAGTGCCCAGGTAGCAAAGAATTCTGGCCCAGATTTGGCATGAAGCCGGCACAGCTGGCATTCAGTCGGCACTGGCATGAGGCATGTGAACCGAACATGGCCCGGTTATGGGGGAGATTGGACCGTCTTTAAGGTGGCAAACAGGACATGGGCCAGTGGTTAAGTGTATTATTTGGCCCACATATAAAATATAGAAATGTGGCCCACATATGTGTGGCCAGACTTATCCCATAGTTAAAATGCAATTTCAGATATTTCATAATTAATAATATTTTCATACAACACAGCTTTTCCCCTATTCCTGTTTGCAGCGTGGGTTTATTCTCTCTAGTCTCTATCAACAAGGTTTAATGAATTTTATGAAACAAAATAAACTTTAAATTTACATTCGGCTACATTTAATCATTTAGCAAACACTTTTATCCAAAGAGGTTTACAATAGAGGACAATATAAGTAAGCAATATTGTGCGTTAGTGTGAAAGGTCAAAGCAAGATAGAATAGAACTTTAATTGATTGATTGTCTCATTTCATGCACAAGATCAAGGCCAATTTGCTCATGTGGCACACACACACACACACACAAAAAAAATACACCAATCAGGTCGCATCTAGAAAAGCGCGCCCAGATAGCGCGCCTAAAACGCAATGCTTCATGGGTTTGTAGTTGTACATCATTGTAGTCTTTACACTCAATCTTGTACTTTTTCCTTTTTTTTCTTTTTTTAAAATATTTTTTTTTCAATTGAAACTGTGTAATCTTGCGATTTAGCCGATTTAGTTAATGGTTTAGAACGCTTCAACCCAAATTAAAAATATATATAATTTGATACTTCCGGATCCAGCGCCACCGCAGTTTAAGAAGTGGGCGGGCAGGCAGTGGCACTGATGCACTTGAGGCTGCACTTCACTAACGGTTGCGACTTCTTACCGCTAGAACAAAGCGAGCGGGGTTTGGTAAGTAATCATTTTGAATTTTACAGTTAGTATGAGTTAACATAGTCGGAAAGTTAAATGTTAAATGTTAAAGATGTGCCACAATGTATAATCGTAGATGTTATTTAAAATGTTGTAATTCACTAAATGTGCGTCGATAACATTTATCATTAGATGACATCAGACATCTTTATTTTATATCACAGGCTCAGCCATTTATTTATTTAAATTTAAGTGACATACACTGATGGATTAACATACAAAAATGTGTAGCAGCAATTCCCAGCAAACACAGAACGTTGGCACAACGTACCCAACCTTCTACAACGTACAACATGGCCGGAAGGTCGCCATAACTACGTTGTGTGGTGAAGCTACGGCATTGTCACAATGTTGACATTGAACTACTGTTCAGGGCCGTTAAGGTTGTTATTAAAAATGTAATTGTCAGAACGTCGGCCGTTTCTCAATACCAAGTACGTAACTTACGTTTATTCTGCAAATAGAACGTGCGTTCTTGATAGGGTCACTCAGCTCGCTCTGGCTACTCCGGTTATCCTATAATATTTTCGGCAACAATACAATTGAAATATGGTGTAAAACAGAACTCTGCCTCTTTTCGTCAACAATACAACAAAATATGTTATAGGCTAAAACACCACTCTGCCTCTTCATTTAAAAAAATCTTAAATATATTAACCCCTTCAGACCTGAATTTTTTTCACTGAACAAATTTTTTTTTACCCACTTGATTTCTGCTCATCTCCAACACATAAATGAGTCTAAAAAAGAAAGATTTGTGCCAACTCATTTTTAATTAGATTTTTCTCATGTCCACTACTGAAGAAAAACGAAAATCCTAATTTTTACACCATACTAAATAGAGTATGTGCACTATAGTTGAAATAGTGTTTAAGATTTTGAAAAGAACACATACTGTAACAATAAATAATGCAGTAAGAATGTGTAAAAAAAAAGGGAAGATGATATGAAAACTAAAAAAAATTGTAGTTTGATCCCTTTTTTTGGTTCAAGTGGGTGAATTGGAGTACATGTATAAATGTCTTTGTGTGTGTGAATGGGTTTATGTGTACTTGCCATTTGTTTTGATGACTATATGATTGTGTGCATTATAGTATCAAGGTATTAGTGTGCATGGAGGGGGTGTGAATGTGTGTATTGCATTGTATTCACTGATCACACATCCACAATAGCTGTTCCTCACTAAAATCAATGAAATATTGATTTACAGTCTATAGTCAGTTCGAAGACATAAATGAAATCATATTAATATCAATTTCATTCATTTATATCAACATTCATAAAACATTAACATTATAATTTGTAGCTCTGTATTTAGCTTTGAAATGCTTCAACAAATTTCTCAACCTGTTTTACAATTAATTCATGAGGTTCCTGCTGATATCGCTCAAGACCTGATGTCCATTGTGATGGACATTGCATTTTAAAAAAATCCTGTGTTCTGCAAATCTGAAAGATCTTCAAAATAACTTTGAATATTATCATTTGATAGTCTTAATTTTATAATAGATGCAAGTTGATGAGGCTACCATTAACATAACTCTGCATATAAAAGGTCAAATGTGGGCTTCCTTCTCTTCCTCTCTAAGTGGTGATCATGTCTCTCTTTTGTGATGCCTGTGGCTCAATCAGATTAAGTTAGGAGTCATATCTTTGTTGTGATTGGTTGATCAGGGACCAATCAGTGACCAGGCATTGCTCATATTATAAAAACATAAAATTGTATTGGTTTAAACAAAAAATCAAGTGATGTCCATTCCAATGGACGCAGGGTCTGAAGGGGTTAATGGACACCTAAATGTGGTTTAGACAAGGCGTAGCCCATTTGTTCTCTTCACTGCATATAACAACATGCAATATAAAACACAAACCTGCTTCTTTTTGTTTTCATTTAAAATATATGAAACATTGATAATTAAAGCCCATGTTGCAGGTTTTTCTCTTTTTTCAAAATTTAATAGGCTATAACCTTGTATGAAAATACCATATGAAAAGTATTTTACCATATTTTACGTTTGTAAAAACATGAATAAAACCATGAATAACTGACAAAATCTTACATTTTTGGTTATTTTTGGAACAAATGAAAAAACTATTTAAGGCACCATTTTCTTGTTACTGCTTATTTCATTTTAAATTGAAAAACAAACAAACTTATCAAAATGTTCACGGGCCTTGTAGTCAAATTAATTTAGAATTTTCTTTATTGTTTTTGTTTGGTGTGTGTTTGCTTTCTATATTATTAATAATTTATATATTTTTTTTTCTCTCTTCTGTTTGTTTCAGGTTGAGGAACAAAAGACCTGAGTAAAGCCACGGTATGGAAAAGACTTGGATGTACAATGATAGGGGTAATTCACGAAGAAGGGCATTAAGGCTAGTTGGTAAACTAATGGAAAATGAGCACCATAGGGAAGGAAACGTGAATGATGAGACAAGTGTTTATGTTGATGATGCAGAGGAATCTGACATGCAAATTAGTGATGAAAGTGATGAGGATCTAGTTGATGGCATTGATGATAAGGAAGTACATGAAAAGACTGCAGCTTCTGTTGAGGATCTTCTTGATCTTGGAGAACAGTGTAGTGAGATGGATGGTGATTTGCAGAGTTCTCTGGCAGACTGGGCAATAGAATTTGGAATATCTCTTATAGCTCTGTCAGCGCTTCTCAGTATCCTCAAAATCTATCATCCCTCTCTGCCAAAGGATGGACGAACGTTGCTGAAAACAAATGCAAGCTTCAAAATTAGCAGTGTAGCTGGAGGAATGTTCCATTATTGTGGAATTCTGAATTCTATTTGGAAAATTCTAGATGCAATTTGGTCAAATGTGCCAGACAGACATGTTTTTAAATTACAGTTGAATTTTGATGGTCTGCCCCTCTTCAAGAGTACTTCTACACAGTTTTGGCCAATTCTTGGTTTGTTGCAAGGATACACCAAGAAACCAATTTTGATTGGATTGTTTTGTGGTACTTCTAAGCCAAATTCATTGACTGAATATCTTCATGATCTGGTTCAAGAGCTGAAAGTGTTGAAAGATGGGTTTCTATTCAAGCAGAAAACCTTCTTTTTGAATGTTGTTTCTGTTGTGTGTGACACCCCAGCCCGAGCCTTCATCAGAGGTGTAAAGTCCCACACTGCATATTATGGATGTGACAAGTGTCACCAATCAGGTGTCCGAAAATCGAATAGAATGACATTTCCTGAGGTCAATGCAAGGCGCAGAACTGATGATAGTTTTAGGCAAGAAACAGATGAAGAACACCATGTCCAACACTCACCTTTTACAGAGGTTGGCATTGACATGATCACTTGTTTTCCATACGATTATATGCATCTTGTTTGTCTGGGTGTAATGAGGCGTCTCTTAGACTTGTGGATCAGCACCACTGGTCCCTTGCACTGTCGCATTTCATCTAGTCAAGCTTCCATGGTTACAGATAGACTTCTTGCACTGAGAAATTACATACCAAGCGAGTTTGCTCGAAGGCCACGGGCTTTGGTTGAACGATGTAGGTGGAAAGCCATTGAACTACGCCAATTCTTGTTGTACACTGGTCCAGTTGTGCTGAGGGGTGTTCTACAGCCTCAGATATATGACAACTTCATGCTGTTGTCAGTAGGTGTGTACATTTTGGCAAGTCCAAAATATTGTTTGGAGTTGAATGACTTTGCTAAAACTCTGTTGGTGTCATTCGTTGAACACTTTGGCCAGCTTTACGGTAAAGAGTTTTTGGTTTACAATATTCATGGTCTGGTGCATCTCAGTGAAGATGTCAAAGTCCATGGCAATTTAGACCGTATATCAGCATTTCCCTTTGAAAATTTCTTAGGAAAACTTAAAAAATTGGTTCGAGGGCCACTTAATCCTTTGACTCAGGTGATGCGCAGATTATCAGAGATGGAAAATGGCAGCTACAGTCCTAATGTTAAAGAGGCAACTCAAAAACTGGAAAATGAGCACATGGATGGGCCAGTGCCAGAATGCTTCTCACGACAAGTTCGTCAATATAAAGTGCTTGTTTCAGATGATGTAGTTGTGAAGGTCAAAGAGAGAGATTGTTGCATCAAAATTGAAAACAAGTTGGTGTTGGTCCAGAACATTGTTGAGGATAAAGGAGTAGTGTACATTGTGGCCAAAGAATATAAACAGGTGGACCACTTCTTTACATATCCTATCGACTCAAGAGAGCTGGGAATTTGTGTTGTTTCCAACCTCTCTACCAACATCAAAAGTTTCATGATTCGAAATAAGCCCCAGAAGTTTGTGAGATTACCATTCCAAAACCGATTTGTTGTTGTTCCGCTATTGCATTGAGACAAATAGCCCTTTTAGTTTAGTATTTCAGTTGGCTAAAGAGTATTTTTTGATTTGTTTTATCTTTAGATGTTTCACATAGTTGTTTTTGACAACACCAATGAGGTAGAAGTTGTGCCTTCCATCTGGATAAAAAATGGAGAGTGCATGTGGCCTCCAAATAAAATTGATGTAGCAAAAGCTGTAAAATTGCAAGAATGTCCTGGAGATGAATGGAAGCCCCATAAGGCCAGAATTATATTCACATCCCGTAAGTAACATTCTTTCACTTCTTCCTATAAACTGAACTTATGTTATGTATTACTAAAACCCCATGTATTACTTAAAATTACTTACCCAGATGACTACAATGAAGCAAGAAGAAAACTTCCTCAAGCTGTTGATCACACTGACATTGGAAGTGATGGAGGGAACTCGCCAATTCAATTTAAAAGAAAAAGAATGTAGGGGGAAGTTTAATTTTATTTTTAAATGATTTGATGTTGCACAACATTTACTAATAATTGCATATCTTGAATTTATGGAATATGTTCTTAGACCTAAAAACAATATTTTCCCTGGAGAGGGTGATGATGAGATGGAAAGCACTCTGAAAGAAAAAAAGTCAAAGAAAGGGTAAGAATCTTCTGCAATTTCAAATTATAGTTTATTTTATCATACCAGATAAAGTGCTAAGATCTTTTGTACATCTGAGCAGAAAGTTGCCCAATGCTCCAAAGATCGTGAGGCAGCACAAAGGTCCTGCATTAGAACCAGTAAAGGTCTACCCAAAAGGCCACAGCACTGCTGACCTCCACCCAAAAGACCACAGCACTAAAGGCCACAGCACTGCTGACCTCCACCCAAAAGACCACAGCACTCCTGACCTTCATCGAAGAGGCCACAGCAGTCCTGAGCTTTTCCCAAGTGACGACAGCACTCCTGAGCTCTACCCAAGAGGCCACAGCAGTCCTGAGCTTTTCCCAAGTGACGACAGCACTCCTGAGCTCTACCCAAGAGGCCACAGCTGTCCTGAGCCCAACCCAAGAGGCCTCAACAGTCATAAGCTCCATTCAAGTCATCACTATAGCACCAAGTTATCTTCAAGCAGGCACACCATCACTGAGCGCTGTACATCGAGGCACGTCAGCCCTGAGATTCGTCCATTAAGGCATGCCAGCAGTGAGATTCACTCATCAAGCAGCACCAGCAGTGAGATAAGTAGACCAAATCATGCCAGCAGGGAAATTCTTAGATCATGCCATGCCAGCTCTGATATTCGTAGACCATGCCACACTGGACCTTCTCCAAACCCATTGAAACATACTGAGCCACACCAGTCCAAGGAGCAGACATGTAGTTTGCAATCATGTGAGTATATTAATGTTTATAATAGTTGTTTGTTTTTAATAAAAAAAAAAATAATAATAATAATTTTGTTCCAGAAGTCCTGATTGTTTAGCATGTTAACTTTTAAATTTGATTTTCATTGGAATAGTTTTAGTAAGAAATAATAATAATAATAATAATACCAGCAAATAGTCTATTTTACCTAATTTAAGTGACTGAACTTGTTTTTTTTCTTAGCTCTCCTGCGTAATATATTAACAAAACAGGAAATGATGATGGACCAACTGCGAATCATCTTCAAGACCCTGCAAAGTATGAAATCGACTGATGAGTCACAGACAGACCTGGCTCAAAATGTGTTGCCACTTAAAGACGTCAGTTCTCTTCAGGACATGGAGGAACAACTGCGAAGTAATCCTGACCTCCAGAAACAGTTGGTATGTTGACAAATCAAAACTAAATTGACTAGCTTCAGTGTTTTCCACAGACTTGCATTCTATTTGTGGTGGCACTTCCCCTGTTAAATGTGGGAACAGTAAAGACGTGAATGTGTGCACACATTCAAAAGCACTCACACAGACAGCCACATCTCAGATGCACGAAAATACTGAATTGAGTTCTCTTCTGCTTCTTTTTGTGCTTGGATGAACAAATACAGACAAAATTACATCAAAATGGTCATATTTTCTAACAGACCGATGTAATTTGTAATGTATTGTGTGTGTGTGTGTGAGAAAGAGAGAGAGATAACTCTTACCAGTGTCACCTATAGTATTCGTAGCATTTCATGATGTATTAAACCATTGCTTTTAACAAAAAAAAAAAACATTATGATTTCAGGTACACGCACTGGCTCTCAAAGGTGGGGTGGATGTTCATGAGTGCATTTGGAGGATTATGCATGGACTGGTTACTAACGATTTGGCCAAAAAAATCAATATGAGAGGAATAAATGGAAAAATTGGTTTCCAGCGCTTGCGTTTACGGGATGTTGTGATTGGTAAGTTTTACTTAATGCCATAAGAGTGGTTTAAGTTTTAAGAATAATTAAAATGTATTTAAATTAAGGTTACAAATAAGCAGAGGAGAACAAGATGATGGAAATGTGAGGGATGGAAAGGGGGTTTGAGAAAAAAAGCAGTCAGAGGAAGAGGAGAGGGTGGAGAAATTGGGGGATGAGGAAAGAAAAAGATGAGAGGAGGGGACATGAAGAAGGTATATGTAGAGGAGGTAGATGGGGGAGAGAAGAAAAACAATTCTGTTATTCTGTTATGTCCTTGCTACATGTTACATGTACTTAATGTAATAATAAAAGTGAATTACGAATAGTTACATGCAGTAACTTTAAACCAAACCTTAATACTAACACTATAGTAAGTACATGATACATAATTTTACTCTGTTCTTTAATAACAATTACAACTGTGTAAAAAGGACACTGTAAAACATAGTGTAACCGACAATTCCACTAAAACTGATCTATACATACATAGACCAGTTTAAATTGAAAGTGTAGACGTACATGATATGACTGATTCACATGATTCATAATGTCCTTATTATTTTCTGCTGAGAAAATTGTGTTGAACCAATCATAGCATTGCGCTAAAGCCGAGATAAAAAAAAATTGAATAAAAGTGTAGTCATATATCTGTCCTTATTGAATTGCACATGTCTCCTTAAAAAGCAACTGCTTAGACTGGATTTCTCCTGGAGTCATATTGGAACCTGGTAGGAGGATGGTGCCAGACTCACTACTGATCTGCATCAATTTACAGTCTCTGTGTAGATGTTACATAATGTCTGTCAATAGGTTCTGTGTTCAGTTTTAATGTAATTGTCCTTTAAAGGGATAGTTCACTTTAAAATGACAATTCTGTCATCATATAGTCACCCTCAAGTTATTTCAACCCTGAATTTCTTTCTTCTGCTGAACACAATGGTAAATATTTTGAGGAATGCCAGCATACAGGGTTGAAATAACTTGAGGGTGAGTATATGATGACAGAATTTTCATTTTAAAGTGAACTATCCGTTTAAAATCCAATAGCCATATTTTATTTTGATACAGAAACTAATTTCAGACCATCTATGTTTCAGAGGCTGTGAGGCGTAACCACCTGACGTCTGCGGCCACAGAAAAGGAAATAGATTCCACCATTAAGAGATGGCTATATCTGGCCCCGGATAGGGATGGTGGCAGAAGAGAAAGAATGAAGAGAAAAGAGCGTCAGGAGAGTACAACAGGTTAACCGACTTGCGACTTGGTGCACCGTGCCTCTTGTTCCTGAACTGAATCAGATGTTGAAGAGTTGTGTTCACAGTGCCTCTTGTTCCTGAACTGAATCAGATGTTAAAGATTTGTGTGCACAGTGCCTCTTGTTCCTGAACTGAATCAGATGTTGAAGAGTTGTGTGCACAGTGCCTCTTGTTCCTGAACTGAATCAGATGTTGAAGAGTTGTGTGCACAGTGCCTCTTGTTCCTGAACTGAATCAGATGTTGAAGAGTTGTGTGCACAGTGCCTCTTGTTCCTGAACTGAATCAGATGTTGAATTGTGCACAGTGCCTCTTGTTCATGAACTGAATCAGATGTTGAAGAGTTGTGTGCACAGTGCCTCTTGTTCCTGAACTGAATCAGATGTTGAATTGTGCACAGTGCCTCTTGTTCATGAACTGAATCAGATGTTGAAGAGTTGTGTACACAATGCCTCTTGCTCCTGAACTGAATCAGATGTTAAAGAGTTGTGTGCACAGTGCCTCTTGTTCCTGAACTGAATCAGATGTTGAAGAGTTGTGTGCACAGTGCCTCTTGTTCCTGAACTGAATCAGATGTTGAATTGTGCACAGTGCCTCTTGTTCATGAACTGAATCAGATGTTGAAGAGTTGTGTACACAATGCCTCTTGCTCCTGAACTGAATCAGATGTTAAAGAGTTGTGTGCACAGTGTCTCTTGTTCATGAACTGAATCAGATGTTGAAGAGTTGTGTACACAGTGCCTCTTGTTCATGAACTGAATCAGATGTTGAATTGTGCACAGTGCCTCTTGTTCATGAACTGAATCAGATGTTGAAGAGTTATGTACACAATGCCTCTTGCTCCTGAACTGAATCAGATGTTAAAGAGTTGTGTGCACAGTGCCTCTTGTTCCTGAACTGAATCAGATGTTGAAGAGTTGTGTGCACAGTGCCTCTTGTTCCTGAACTGAATCAGATGTTGAAGAGTTGTGTGCACAGTGCCTCTTGTTCCTGAACTGAATCAGATGTTGAAGAGTTGTGTGCACAGTGCCTCTTGTTCCTGAACTGAATCAGATGTTGAATTGTGCACAGTGCCTCTTGTTCATGAACTGAATCAGATGTTGAAGAGTTGTGTGCACAGTGCCTCTTGTTCCTGAACTGAATCAGATGTTGAATTGTGCACAGTGCCTCTTGTTCATGAACTGAATCAGATGTTGAAGAGTTGTGTACACAATGCCTCTTGCTCCTGAACTGAATCAGATGTTAAAGAGTTGTGTGCACAGTGCCTCTTGTTCCTGAACTGAATCAGATGTTGAAGAGTTGTGTGCACAGTGCCTCTTGTTCCTGAACTGAATCAGATGTTGAATTGTGCACAGTGCCTCTTGTTCATGAACTGAATCAGATGTTGAAGAGTTGTGTACACAATGCCTCTTGCTCCTGAACTGAATCAGATGTTAAAGAGTTGTGTGCACAGTGTCTCTTGTTCATGAACTGAATCAGATGTTGAAGAGTTGTGTACACAGTGCCTCTTGTTCATGAACTGAATCAGATGTTGAATTGTGCACAGTGCCTCTTGTTCATGAACTGAATCAGATGTTGAAGAGTTATGTACACAATGCCTCTTGCTCCTGAACTGAATCAGATGTTAAAGAGTTGTGTGCACAGTGTTTTTTTTGCTAATTGTTTCGTTTAAATGTGAAACAATAAATATTTGTTAAGAATACTGTTGTTTTTCTGGCATTTTTCATTTGGGCCAAGGGTGTGTATGAAGTGGCTAGATCAAGGTTTAGTTGTGGCTGACATGTAGAATCAATTGTTTGGTCCTTAAAAGGACCAGAATAGGGCCAGCTATAGTCATACATTTGGCTGAGATATGGCTATGCCATGGGCCATATGTGGCCCGAGTTCTGGCAACCAGACCTGGTCCAGTCATGTACCGTAATTCATTGCTGTATTTGGGCCAAGTGAAAGTGGATTGTGTGGCCCATCACTGGGCCAAACCAATTTTGCTATGTGGGTGGTTGGGTGTCCAGTCAAAGTAATGAACTTCTTTTCACACAGGGGTGTAAACGTACACTAACACCACCACTAGAAGATTTAGGATGATAGCAGTGACCCCGATTAAGCAGAATATTCTCTCTGCGGAGCCTTTGCTGTCGTCTCCCTCTGGGGCCACTGGCTGCTCCTGAACAGCAGTTGCTGGATTCGGTACATTTGTGGACTGTTCCTGTGAGAGACGACATATTCCTTAATTCACATCAGAACAATAATGTCTGAGGTACTTATACACTGATATTTACACACGTTTCTGTAGCTTAAACAGTAAAATGTAGTGCTAGCAGCACTAGCGTCATGAGTTTTATTTCCAGGGAATGCATGAAATATATACTCACATTAATTATGTAAACGCATAATGGCAGTTTGTGTGTGTCTAGTGCATTTAATGAAATGTTCCACACACATGTTCCAATTTAACAAATTTCAGACCCCTTTTAAATTTGTGCTGAATGCGTGCTGTTGTGCATCATATTCACTAGATGGCACTAACAGTCAAAGTAAATGTTTCTCTGAACAGAGCAGGGCTGGATTTCTCAAGAGCACCGTGAGCCTAAATAGATTTATCCATTGCCACCAATGGTCTGTATAAACATCTCACAATGATTTTGAGAAAAGCAGTCCAGGCCCGTAACTGTTCAGCTTGCACAATCTGTCAAATTAGGGGTGAGCGGGGGCACAAACTAATGCAGGGTTAGTTGTATTACACGATTTAAAGATTTTCACACATGCTAGCATAACAAAACATGCAGTATTTACTAGTTGTCATATCAACACTATATAGAGTTTTTTGCCATTTTTGTTCCAGAAGATATTGCTAAACATGTATTTAACTGTAGCAAAAATTATTTAAAATGAGACAGATCTGCTATTATTTTAATTTACAATTTGTTATTTAGCAGTTTAGCTAGTTCTTTAAAGGGAACCCTGTATGGCTTGAACCCAGGCTCACACTACAGTAGTTTTAGACCGATTTATCCCTGATTTTTCCCTACTTAGATTTTGAGAAAAAAATCTTGTTGAAGAACTCGGTTCCGATGTTCAGCACAGATTATCTTTTAATGTGAGGCGTTCACAGATCAAATCTTGCAGCCCCGATCTGCTTACACACAAATCGGGGCCTCCTGGATCATATCAAACATGTTTGATATTTAGGATTTTTTAGGAGGATTTTTTTTTTTTTTTTTTTGCAACTATTACAGAAGGTTCAAATGCTCACTGATGCTCCAGATGGAAAAACTATGAATTAAAACTTTTTAAATTTAAATATTAGGGTAAATTTAACATATTTTGTCTTCTGGGAAACATGTGAGTATCTACTGTAGCAGTAAATAGTACTGAATGAAAAAAAAACTAAAACGATATATAGGCAAAATAAGAAAAATGTACACACTTTCATTCTGTTCAAAAGTTTTCACCCCCTGGCTCTCAATGCATTGTGTTTCCTTCTGGAGCATCAGTGAGCATCTGAACCTTCTGTAATAGTTGCATGAGTCTCTCAGTTGTCCTCAGTGTGAAAAGATGGATTTCAAAATCAAACAGTCATTGTTGGAAAGGGTTCAAATACACAAAAATGCTGAAAAACCAAAGACTTTGTGGGACCTGAAGGATTTTTATGAAGAACAGGAGGCAGTTTAAATGTTCAGGACAAACAAGGGACTCACAAACAACTATCACGAAAAAACAGCTATAGATCATTCAGGTAACAACAAGAATCAAGGGTATGTATACTTTTGAACAGGGTCATTTTTTTTTTAAATTCAAATATTATTTTCTTATGGGGACTATATGTAAACATCTTTTATGTATGATATCATATTCAGGTCAGTACTAAATAAAAATAACCTTTTTTGTATGATCCTTCTTATTTTGGTCAAATAATTGACATTTTGCAGATTCTGCAAAGTGTATGCAAACTTTTGGCCTCAACTGTATGTAATATGTAGTAGAAAATCCATGAAAGATTTACGTTATAAAAAAAATTCACTTGTTTTAAACATATTTTGGACTATGGGGGACACCATTATTTCGATGACGTGAAGTAGTTGCACTATGTGAGCTACTGGTGCTACCTGTTGCTATTTTCAGAATAAGCATAAAATAAACTCGGAAAATCACTTTCATTCATTTGAGGTAAATAAAGAAAAAACATATACACTGTAATTATGTAACAAAAACATATTTGTACTAGACAAGTGTGAAATTACTGTGGGGTAAAAAATTATACTCTGAAACCTATGTGGATTTACACAAACCGAGAAAGTCAAAAAGTGTTAGGTTGTGCCTCTCTCTCCCCCACTATACCAAAGTCAAGCAAGGACATCGTCAAGCACTTTTCAAATAAGAAAGAAAGAACGATTATTGTTGTCACATGACAAATCTACAGTACTGATATTTCAGTAGATTTAAGCCATTTGACAAATAACCATATTAACTTTAAAGCATATAATATCATATAACAGTTGTTTCCCAATTAAATTTATATAACAGGTGTCCACATTAGTCCTTCATTTCATATTCTTCACAATAATGGAAAGCAACACTTACACTGACATATGTTCTACATCTAAGTTAGTGTTTGTCTGATCTTATTTTACCTTAAGCATATCCTCTTGACCCATAGTTCTCAGGTTCGTCACACATCCAACTTTAACGCCTTCACGTCCACTGTTCACTGACTGTAGCACATGTCTGTTTGTTTCCTCCATGTCTCCTGTTTTAAAGCCCTCTCACAAAGTAATCATGTTACACTCAGTGTCCCTCTGGATGAATGGAGAGCTCTTCTAGAAACATGGACGGATGTCACATTCATCATCTGGTCCTCTATGCTGGTTTTAGACTGGGGTTAAGACCAGGAATGGAAAGACTCCTGCTGACATCACCAATACATTATGTCTGAGTGACTACAGCCTTTGATGGCTGAGAGCTTTAACCAGAAACCAATGGAGACTGAAACGTCACATAAGGTTTCAAAGGGTTTTCCTTACTCAATAGAGGCATGAAGATTGATTGGTAAAAGAAAGTGATTTGTCTTCATTAAAGAAAGTATTTGATGGAATAGTTTGACAGAACAATGCTTGTAACAACAAAGAAGTCCACTAAAAAGAGTACTAGTATAATGATATACTTGTGAATGCAGTGTCATGAAACAATAGTTTGCACGTTTAAGATTTTAAGTGCATTACCAATACACATTCAGTACAATTAAGCACACTTATTTTCCACAAGAGGAAAGAGAGCAAAACAGGACCCCTCTGAATGCCATATGCTTTCTGAGACCTTCTGGGAAGTGCTGTGACTTTTGAAGGTGAATTGAATTCTTGCTTTCAGTGCAGAAAGCATAAACCCTGTACACCAGGCTGTGCATTAACAGAAGAGACTTTCCTCTGATAAACCCTGACACCAAACTAATTGCATAAGGCCTCAGAGAGCTGGCAGAGAGAGAGGGAGGTGTCAGATGGGTCTGAAATGTTATAATGGGCAATTATAGTAGTGTGCCCACTTTGCACTCACCTGGACACATTTCTAATGAGCACTTGGGATATAATTAGAGGTCAGAGGTCAGCGTTGCATAACCCAGGAGTCAGTGGAGGAGAGGACGATGACAGATGAAGATGCCACCACTACTACACTTTGCAGCAGTTTTTTTTTCTTAGAACCGGACAGAATTTTTTTTTTAATCTGAAATATTTACAGTAACAACAGTATGCGACGATGATTTGTTGCAGTATGTGCTGAAATTAGCATTTACAAAAATTACGATGGACTAAGGCTTTAAGGTTAGCATATTTTTAAAAAATTGTTTTCAGTGTTAGCGCTACATATTTTAAAAACACCATCAGCGTAAATGTCTATTTTATGATTGGCATTTTTTTCTTGTCCCTGAGAGTTCTTTGGGTAAACCACATTGTTCATCAATGTCACTGTTTACCCAGCCGTCCAATCACAATGGAGGAGGGGTGGGACAAATATCATGTCACATTCCACTTGTACAACGACTAAACAACTTTGGAGAAGTAAATATCACTGGTCTCCAAGTATCCATGTTTGTACCAGATGACATCTCCAGACTACAACAGTATGAGTATGAAAAATAATGCTTGGAGGAACATTTTGTTCACCATGGGTCTAGTTAAACACTGGCTAAAATTGCTTTGGTGAACACACTCCCTAAGGGCTGATTAAAAACAAGAGATGAAACAAAGTGGAATGGATAAAAACACAAGGTCTAGAGATGTATGGTCTAGAAATGATTTTAAAAAAGCACAGGAATCCTAGAATCCAAAGCGTTCCGCCCCCTACACTTGAGCGCAACTGTCGTACACATCTGTCTAGCTTGTGTTTACAAAAAAACAGAAGAAAAGTAGCACATTGGAATGGAGAAATGCACTCTGTGTGGCCCCTAAAGATGGCTGTGCACTTGTTTCTGTCATGCATAAGGCAAGGTGCATGTTTACATAGAAAAGCTAATATTGCCATCTATTAAACACATCTCCTCATCACCAGTTGTAATGATACTGTAAGTGACTGTGAGCTGGTCAGTCCATTGGTGAATGGTTCTCAAACAGCACTAGCCTGAGGCTTCAAGAATGTGCTAATGAAGCCATTAACAGAGATAAAGACCAGGAGAATAACCACTGCTTAAACTGTAGATAGAGCTTCTCGTAAATGGCAGAGATTCATAATTATGGCCTACACTTTTATTAAATGCAGTGGGATCCAAAAGTCCGAAACTACTGTATTAAAGAAAATTCCTAATTTAATGAAATGCTCAAATATTATCAGTCATAACAAATCGAGTAAAAAGGGGTAAAATTTATATTGATTTTAGAAAGTCTTTATTTTGCTTCGAAGACAGCAGCACTAGAGCTGCATAAGCTCCATAAGTTTGAGTATAAACTGATGATCATAAAACATACTAAAACTAAAACATACCTGTGGGAACTTTTTTGCAAGACGCAAAATACATACCGCCATGTACATTTTGGAATGTTACTTTTACTTTTACCAATTACTTTAGGAATGTAATTAGTTATAGGTACTAGTTACTTCTCACAAATAGTTACTGAGTTAGTAACTGTTATAGAGAGATAAGACCGAGAAGCGGGCGGATCCATTTGCAAAGCTTTATTTATAAACATGGTGAAAACAGGCAGGGTCAAACACAGGCAAACAGGTATACAGAGGACAAGACACGAGAGAAATCCGAAACACAGGCGAGGGTCGACCCACAGAGAATGTAATCCAAAGGGGCGAGGTAAACGGCTATCCAAACAGACAGTTCATAGAGCAATTGAGGGGCGAACAGAGTCTGAAACGGCAAGACAAAGGGTTAATCCAGACTGGCGAGAGATCCAAGGCAGGCGGCGATATTAACCAGGCGAGGAAATCAGAACACAAATGACTAGCCTTAGAACAAGAAACAGGAAACTTAGAATGGCTCCGTAGAGTAGCTAACACATTGAGAGTGCTACATGCTATGCAATACTCAGCCCTGAATGATTGTAATGGCCTCGTATTTATACAGTTGGTGATAGGTTACAGGTGAAAGTGCCGTCTGTGCAATTAGACATGGGAAGTGTAGACCAGGGTGTAGTGCAACAGTCAGTGTAATGTGAATGTCAATAGAATGGCAAGGCAATCTCTGGTGGCGAGTGGACTGAAGAACACAAGCCAGATTCGTGACAGTAACTGAGTTAAATCATTATAAAAGTAACTAATTACCAGGGAAAGTAACTATTGTGTTACTTTAAAAAAAAAAAAATTAAAATATGTGAAATAACTTGGATGCTCCCAATATAAAATATGGTAAATTAATAGAACATTGTACACTAATTGACAAAATTTTAATGTTGCTGTGGGACAATGTGAGAGACACCTTCCAGGGGCTAAATATCACGTTATTGGGGTTGCTTCAACCCGTGGACATGAAAACATCCCACGGCTACACTGTTAATCCTCTGGGGACGAAGACCGCATTAGTGCGGTCTGTTTCGTTTTTTCTTGATGACCGTGAAAAGAACAAAAAAAAAGCACTCTGTCATTTTGAAACTGCAAAACTACTGTTATTTGTGTATAGTCATAACATGAAAACAATGTGCTTTTGTAAAATAAATAAAATAAACAGAATGAGCTCTCTGTCATCTCAGTCTCTGTCACCTCTCTTCACAGACACGTAAATAAAACAACTCTAATCTTCACAAATACTTGCCTCACAGACATGAGAAATATACAGGTCCTTTTCAAAAAATTAGCATATTGTGATAAAGTTCATTATTTTCTGTAATGTACTGATAAACATTAGATTTTCATATATTTTAGATTCATTACACACAACTGAAGTAGTTCAAGCCTTTTATTGTTTTAATATTGATGATTTTGGCACACAGCTCATGAAAACCCAAAATTCCTATCTCAAAAAATTAGCATATCATGAAAAGGTTCTCTAAACGAGCTATTAACCTAATCATCTGAATCAACTAATTAACTCTAAACACCTGCAAAAGATTCCTGAGGCTTTTAAAAACTCCCAGCCTGGTTCATTACTCAAAACCGCAATCATGGGTAAGACTGCCGACCTGACTGCTGTCCAGAAGGCCATCATTGACATCCTCAAGCAAGAGGGCAAGACACAGAAAGAAATTTCTGAACGAATAGGCTGTTCCCAGAGTGCTGTATCAAGGCACCTCAGTGGGAAGTCTGTGGGAAGGAAAAAGTGTGGCAGAAAACGCTGCACAACGAGAAGAGGTGACTGGACCCTGAGGAAGATTGTGGAGAAGGACCGATTCCAGACCTTGGGGGACCTGCGGAAGCAGTGGACTGAGTCTGGAGTAGAAACATCCAGAGCCACTGGGTACAGGCGCCAGGTCAAGCCACTTTTGAACCAGAAACAGCGGCAGAAGCGCCTGACCTGGGCTACAGAGAAGCAGCACTGGACTGTTGCTCAGTGGTCCAAAGTACTTTTTTCGGATGAAAGCAAATTTTGCATGTCATTCGGAAATCAAGGTGCCAGAGTCTGGAGGAAGACTGGGGAGAGGGAAATGCCAAAATGCCTGAAGTCCAGTGTCAAGTACCCACAGTCAGTGATGGTCTGGGGTGCCATGTCAGCTGTGTTGGTCCACTGTGTTTTATCAAGGGCAGGGTCAATGCAGCTAGCTATCAGGAGATTTTGGAGCGCTTCATGCTTCCATCTGCTGAAAAGCTTTATGGAGATGAAGATTTCATTTTTCAGCACGACCTGGTACCTGCTCACAGTGCCAAAACCACTGGTAAATGGTTTACTGAACATGGTATTACTGTGCTCAATTGGCCTGCCAACTCTCCTGACCTGAACCCCATAGAGAATCTGTGGGATATTGTGAAGAGAAAGTTGAGAGACGCAAGACCCAACACTCTGGATGAGCTTAAGGCCGCTATTGAAGCATCCTGGGCCTCCATAACACCTCAGCAGTGCCACAGGCTGATTGCCTCCATGCCACGCCGCATTGAAGCAGTTATTTCTGCAAAAGGATTCCCGACCAAGTATTGAGTGCATAACTGAACATAATTATTTGAAGGTTGACTTTTTTTGCATTAAAAACACTTTTCTTTTATTGGTCGGATGAAATATGCTAATTTTTTGAGATAGGAATTTTGGGTTTTCATGAGCTGTATGCCAAAATCATCAATATTAAAACAATAAAAGGCTTGAACTACTTCAGTTGTGTAGTAATGCATCTAAAATATATGAAAGTCTAATGTTTATCAGTACATTACAGAAAATAATGAACTTTATCACAATATGCTAATTTTTTGAAAAGGACCTGTACATATAAAAAAAAGCTTGATATGTCTACTTTTAAATGAAGTAAGTCTCGTCAAAAACAAATATTCTCTGATAAAGTAATCTGTATGATACCAAATGTAATCACGCCCACGAGCGACTCTGCATTTCGATTTTAAACATCCACGTGAGACAGACGGACATGTGGGTAAACGCCCAAATCACCACCGTAAACAAGCGTGAACATTCATCTCGGGTAATTTTTGCTTCTGGAAGAAGATGCGCTGAGAGGAATAAGCCAGAATTTACCTCAGAAGAAGAAAGCAACGCAAAAATTATAATAACGCCGTGTTTTATTGTCGGTAACGGCATTGTAACGGGGGAAATAGTAATAAGCTTGATTACTCATAACTGAAAAAAGTAATGCTGTTAGTAACATCATTTATTTATAACGCTGTTATTCCCATCACTGGTAGTTATAACTGTGTATGAAAATGATTACAAGTGCTCACTGTTTTACTGCCTCTAGTGTTCATTTTTGTTGGAAATTGCAATGGTACTACTTATTGGTATGTATTTCATGTCTTGCAAAAAAGTTCCCACAGGTATGTTTTAGTCATGAGGTAGAAACCGGCTTAAGTGAGAAACTCACTTAAGGACTTCATGTCACCTACTGTTGTAATAACACATAATTCACCTCAGATTCAGTTTATTTTTTCATTAATATAATAATAATAATGTGCATTTATAACACTATACTTTGTGTTGTGAACCTATGAATGAGTCATTGAATTATTTAATCTAGAAGGAAAAACTAACAAACTATACATACATACATACATACATACATATATACATACACACGAGTTAAGTATGTTATTTGACTGCTTTACCACTATGGCTGAGTGCTATCCAGTGGTGATGCTTCTGCATTATGCTGTTGAATTATATAACTGCATGATCTCATTCAGGGAGTTTAAATTTATACATATATTATAGTTATATGTTGCTCAATGCAAAACTCACGGATCTTGGAATTGAATTTACCCATTCATTTTTCTGAATGTGCTTTTCACATTTAGCTTCAGGGAATTTCTTGCTTTAGTAATGAAGGAAAAGGTCTTGTAGTTATTTAAGGCAATGAAAAATGCATGTGATTCTATTTGTGTGTGCGCATTGTTTGAGTGCCCATGTGTTAACAATGGTTGCCATGTCATTAGTTAAAGGGGTCATCGGATGCAAAATTCACTTTTACATGTTGTTTGAACATAAATGTGTGTTGGCAGTGTGGACACATTCACCCTATAATGATACAAATCCATCCAGTGCTTTTTTTTTTAAATCCCTATAAATCATAACCCTTTCTCAAATCAAGCCATTCACACAGACTTCACACAGACCAAGGCTTCTCCCATGATTGTTGATTGACACTGCCGTCTTACCTTAGACCAGCCCTGAGTGAGCTGTAAACTGTCCGCCATTGTTTCAACACTGGAGCAGGAGTACACAAGAATGTCTCCTGAGCGATTGAAGTGTTTTGTTGTTGTATGCAATAATGAACATAGCAGTTGTCATTTACTCCCAGAATCTGAGCCAATAAAGACGCAGAGGATTACCTTTGTGTCTGAAGGAAATGCACCACACTAAATGTGTCTATGTTCACGCAAGTAATTCGTGATTCAGCTCCACCTACAGAAGAAGTGAGTATAAGGATTTGACTAAATCTTTGCAAATTGCCTTTCCTAATACCATGCTAGATAGCAAGTTCTCACCCCGCCCCTCTCTGCTTGGGCTCATTAGCATTTAAAGGGACATGCACAAAAATGGCTTGCTGTGATCAGAGCTGTTTTTGACTGGGTGAAAATGGTGTTGTTTTGCACTAACATTGAGAAATTTAACCAAAGTATGTTATAGACTTTGTATTAAGACCCTAAAGAATCATATTAACTTGTATATATTATATACTATATGCAGAGGATCCATTGGTGAGCATATGATAGAATGCTACATTTCTCCAAATCTGTTAAGATGAATAAACAAACTCATCTACATCTTGGATGGCCTGAGGGTTAGTACCTTTTCAGCAAATGTTAATTTTTAAGTGAAATATTCTATTTTAAGTAAAATTGTCTTTCTTGTCAAGGTAAAGCTTTTATACACTGCAAAAATGCTTTTCTTACTTAGATTTTTTGTCTTGTTTCTAGCCAAAATATCTAATATATCTTAAATATATAAAAATATCTTAAATCATGAAGGATTTTCTAGACAAGTAGAAATTATTTTCTTGTTTTCAGGAAAAAAAAAAAAAAACTAGTCAAAATTAAGTGTGTATTTACAGAGCCCCTAAAGGGTCATGGTGGTGGAAAAAAAAAATTAGGGGTGGTGAAAAAAATTCAGGGTGGGTAGAAAAAAAATCTGGGTGGTGGAAAAAAATTTCGGGGTGGGTAGAAAAAAAATCTGGGTGGTGGAAAAAAAAAATTGGGGTGGGTAGAAAAAAAATCTGGGTGGTGGAAAAAATTTTCGGGGTGGGTAGAAAAAAAATCTGGGTGGTGGAAATTTTTTTTGGGGTGGGTAGAAAAAAATCTGGGTGGTGGAAACATTTTTTGGGGTGGGTAGAAAAAAATCGGGGTGGTGGAAATAAAATCAGGGTGGGTAGAAAAAAAATCTGGGTGGTGGAAAAAAATTTCGGGGTGGGTAGAAAAAAATCTGGGTGGTGGGAAAATTTTTTTTGGGGTGGGTAGAAAAAAATCTGGGTGGTGGAAAATTGTTTTGGGGTGGGTAGAAAAAAATCAGGGTGGTGGAAAAAAAATCAGGGTGGGTAGAAAAAAAATCGGAGTGATGGAAAAAATTTCTGGGTGGGTAGAAAAAAAATCGGGGTGGTGGGAAAAATATATTTTAAATTTGTTTTGCGTTCTCTCGCAAAACCAGCTGAGTTCGGACAAACACTTCCTGTTTACTTTATAGCTTGCAATGATTCATACAGCTCCAAATGTTCACAATGGAGCGGTTCATAGAGCTTTATTTTGAACTTGGACTTAGGTATTAAGAAATACAGTCAGTGCTTAGTTCACAGCACAATTTTAGGACATTCTAAAACGCTTAATGTAAAACACTGGAGGACTAGTACACACCTTACAGCATACAAAATATGAACAGAAAGCGCTCAACTGCACGTTATAGGGTTTCCTCCCATAAAGAATTTGCGTCTTAATGGTGATAAAAAAAGAACAAATATGCTATAGAAATTATTTTAAAAAGTGGCCTATATTCTGTGCATATGCAAGCAGATGCTGAATTTCGTGTTTTCTTCCCCATATAAAACCTTACTTAACGTGGCTTAATATAAGTAGACTGTAAAAAAAGCCCAATTTTTTTTCTTAAAAATATGTAGAGACAAGTAATCCATTAAGCCACGTTTTAATGTTTTTCTCCCCCATAGAAAAAAAAACATCTTCAGTCTTCATTAAGAATTCTTTATGGGAGGAAGAAACACTATAACTTGCAATTGAGCGCTTTCTGTTCATATTTTGTATGCTGTAAGGTGTGTACTAGTCCTCCAGTGTTTTACATTAAGCATTTTAGAATGTCCTAAAACCGTGCTTTGAACTAAGCACTGACTGTATTTCTTAATACCTGAGTCCAAGTTCAAAATAAAGCTCTATGAACCGCTCCACTGTGAACATTTGGAGCTGTATGAATCACTGCAAGCTGTAAAGTAAACAGGAAGTGTTTGTCTGAACTCAGCTGGTTTTGCGAGGGAACGCAAAACATCTTTGCAAGAGAACGCAAAAGTTTTGCGAGGGAACGCAGAAAAAAAAAGTAAATTTTTTTTTTCTACCCACCCTGAATTTTTTTTTCACCACCCTGATTTTTCCACCCACCCCTAAATTTTTTCCACCACCATGACCTTTTAGTGGCTCCGTATGTATTTGCTTGAAACAAGCAAAATAATCTGCCAATGGGGTAAGAAAAATATATTTTTTTTCATACCCCACTGGCAGATTATTTTGCATGTTCTAAGCAAAAACTCACTTAATTTTGACTTGTTTTTTCTGACTAGAAAATCCTTCTTGATTTAAGAATTTTTTTTTAGATATTTTGGCTGGAAACAAGACAAAAAGTGTAAGTAAGAAAATCTTTTTTTGCAGTGATACTGATTTGTGCTTCCTCTGATCAGTATAAAAGTTTAATTCTAGATGAAGTATGTGACTATGTGATTATTGTATTGTATAGCCATATCTATACTTAAAAATCCTTAACAACAACAACAACAACAACAACAGCAACAAAAAACTAACAGAAAAGCTGTGTCAATAATTCAGGATCCACCTTCTGTCAAGAGGCCTGTAAACACAATAGGATCTTCACATGGTCCTTGTTAGAAGGTGCTATGTGTCCTTCTGCACATGCGCAGGACAATGTGTTGTCTGAACTGATATAACAGCAGGACTCTCACAGCAGGACCGTGGCTTGTATAAGATGACATGGTATAGGCATGTTGGGAAATGCCACTGTCCATGAGAGCAGATGGCGTTGTGTTTGCTGCAGGCATTCCAGCTCCCAGTGGTGCTGCTCACTCGCTCTCCCCCTCCGCTTACTCTCCTGACGTTTCTCTCATCATCTTCCCATCCAAATGAGCAAATGGGAGAGAGGAAAATCTCTTTTTTATACCTTCAGACATCATCTTTGATATGCAGATCTTTTTTTTTTTTTCGTGTACCAGAAAACATAATATGCCAAGGGGCTTAATTCATAAAATCAGCTATGCTGAATGCTTCTGTTGATGCTGCAATTCCTACTGAAATTCTTAGGGATTCCCTTTGTAATAAACACTGAGTTTTCTCTGATGTTTTTTTTTTAAGCAGAAGTTTGTTGAAATAAATCAGTAAAGGGACGGTTCTCCCTAAAGTGAAAATTCTGTCATCATTTACTCACCTTAGGTTGTTCAAAACCAGTGGAAGACAAAAGATGTTAAGCTGAGCGGAAGTCAGTCGCCATTCATTTCCACTGCATCTTTTATCCACACAAAGAAAAAGAATGGCGAGTGAGTCTGTCATCCTGCCTAACATCTCCTTTTGTGCTCCAGGGAAAGAAAAGAGAGACAGATTTCTCATTCTTGAGAAAGCTGTCTCTTTAATTACAAGAAACAACAGATACATCTTCTTTTCAGCTTTATTAAATTTTAATGTTTTCTTTCGAAACATTGCGGAAGAAGCTAAAAGCCCATTTCAACAGTCAAAACCATTTCTTTTGAAGGTATAAAAGCATATTTCTATTGCTTCTATTCTCTTATTTCGCATTACTCTGACTGTCAAACCACTTCTGTTGTACAAAACTATTACAACACTATGTTTTCATCAGATTGAAGTTTTCAGTTGCAAAAAGCACATCGAGTAGAAAGTGTAAATTGAGATCAGTCATTACGAGCTTGACGCCAACAGTAGAGACCGACTGTCATTAGCGCGCCTTCAACTTTTCAAGTAAACGTTCCCACTAACCCTGCTAAACACCTGAGAACAAGACATTGTGGCATTCTGCTCTGTTGTGCTTTATATAGAGACAATTCAACATAAAACAACTAAGTCAACAACCATTGGAACTCTTATTTCTGCATGTTCGAAAACACTTCAACATCTAAACCTTAATGTTGTTCACCCTGGACCTGCAGTTGGACTGCATGTGTCCAGATGAAAGGTCAGCTGTAAGTGAAAGTCACACACATCTGAAATAGCATATAATACTTACTGTACGTAAGAAATCAGATAACATGCAATTATAATCAAGACTATACAAAATGAACCATGAACAAATATACAAATAATGGATAACTGTGTAAGCTATCTTTCATACTAACTGAAACAGAAAGGTCTCAGTGTACTTTTGAATGTAATGCTTGCGTTTTCTCGACTGATTGAATAGGTCAGGCACTGCTTGATGGTTTTTGGTGAAGAAAAATGATGCCAGTCTGTTCTTCTCTGCTTTATTGCCATTTTTTCAGACATCTTGTCTCTTGAGATCTTAAAACGTGGTGTAGATGTAGACGAAGATGACCACCAGCAGGTTGAGCACGGTGCCGATGATCCCCAGTATTGCCAGAATCCTCTCCTCGCGGTCGTTCTCTGGCTCCTCCACGATGGCCCGACACCTGTGATGATGGCCATGGGGGAGCATGTTTAATATCACTGATCCCCACCTCCAGGGGGCGCCACACCTGCTACAAAGAGAAAGACAGAGACCTGAGTGAATGCAAAAGGAGATGTGGATTTTCTGAAGACTAACTGATCCAACATTGCTATGGTGCTGCTATAAGCTTGCTAGGACGTTGAGGATAGTTGCTAAAGTGATGCAAAGAGGCCGCTAGGATATTCTGGGAAGTTTCTAGGTGGCTGCTAAGTTGGTAGGAGGTTTCTTATTTGTTTGAGGTCATTGCTAGGGTGTTGCTAAAGCAAAGAGTGTTTGCTAAAGGGTTGTGCTAAAGTGTTACTAGGTAGTTGCAAGGATGAGGCTAGGTGGATGCTGGGGCATTCTGTGAGGTTTCTAAATGGTTGGTAGGAGATTTCTTTAGTGTTTGGGGTGGTTGCTAGGGTGTTGCTAAGGCGTTGTAAGTGAGTGTTTGGTAAGAGGTTGTGGTTGCTAGGGTGTTTTAAATGGTTGATATGATTTGCTAAGAGCTTACAGAACTTTGAGGATTGCCAGAGTGTTGCTAGGAGGTCGCTAGAGCATTCTAGGAGGTTTCTAGGTGGTTAGTTGGGTGTTCCAGGTGACTGCTAAGTTGGGAGGAGGTGTGTTTAGGGTGGTTGCTAGGGTGTTGCTAAGGCATTGTGAGTGAGTGTTTGGTAAGAGGTTGTGCTAGAGCAGAGGTTCTCAACTCTGGCCCTCGAAGTCCACTTTCCTGCAGAGTTTACCTCCAACCTTGATCAAACTCACCTGCCTGTAACTTTCTAGTAATGATGAAGAGCTTGATTAGCTTGTTCAGGTGTGTTTGATTAGGGTTGGAGCTAAACTCTGCAGAAAAATGGACCTCGAGGGCCAGAGTTGAGAACTCCTGTGCTAGAGTATTAACAGATGGTTGCTGGAACATTCTGGGTGGTTGCTAGGTTTTTTTCTAATGGTTGATATGATTTGCTAAGAGTTTACAGAACTTTGAGGATTGCCAGATTGTTGCTAGGAGGTCCCTAGAGCATTCTGGGAGGTTTCTAGGTCGTTAGTTGGATGTTCTAGGTGACTGCTAAGTTGGAAGGAGGTGTGTTTTGGGTGGTTGCTAGAGTGTGGCTAAGGCATTGTGAGTGAGTGTTTGCTAAGAAGTTGTGCTAAAGTGTTAATAGGTGGTTGCAAGGATGAGGCTAGATGGATGCTAGGGCACTCTTTGGGTTTTTTGTTTTGGTTTTGGGTAGTTTCTAAATTGGTAGGAGGTTTCTTTTGTTTTTGGGGTGGTTGCTAGGGTGTTGCTAAGGCACTGTGAGGGAGTGTTTGCCAAGGGGTTGTGCTAGAGTATTAACAGGTGGTTGCTAGGGTGTTATAAATGGTTGATATGATGTTGCTAATAGCCTGCTAGGACTTTGAATGTTCAATCATTTAGGGTGGTTGCTAGGGTGTTGCTAAGGCATTGTGGGCGAGTGTTTGCTAAGGGATTGTCCTAGAGTGTTAACAGGTGGTTGCTATAGCATTCTGGGTGGTTGCTAAGGTGGTTGGTTGGGATTTCCAGGTGGCTGTAAGTTGGTAGGAGGATTCTTATTTATGTGGGTGGTTGCTAGGGTGTTGCTAAGGCATTGTGAGTGTTTGTTAGGGGGTTGTGCTAACGTGTGAATAGATGGATGCTAGGGCACTCTGTGAGGCTTTCAAGTGGCTGTTTTGGATGGTTTCTAAGTTGGTAGGAGGTTTTCTAAATGGTTGTTATGGTGTTGCTAAAAGCTTGTTTGGACTTTGAGGATTGCCCGAGTGTTGTTAGGAGGTCTCTAGGACATTCTGGGAGGTTACTAAGTGGCTAGTTGGGTGTTCCAGGTGGCTGCTAAGTTGGTAGGAGGTTTCTTGTGTGTTTGGGGTGGTTGCTAGGGTGTTGCTAAGGCATTGTGAGTAAGTCTTTGCTAAGCGATTGTGCTAGAGTGCTAACATGTGCTTGCTAGAGCATTCTGGGTGGTTGCTAGGGTGTTCTAAATGGTTGATATGGTTTTTGTTACACCAGGCCAGCAGAGGGAGCCTTGCCCCTCACTGACTGTTGCTGCTCCCTCTGCTGCTTCACTGGTTACTTCCTGTTTGTCAGCCATTTAAGCAAGCACATGCCACAATCACACCGCGAAGTATTGTTTTGCTCCTGTGAACTCTACCAAGCGTTTTCCTGTATTCCTAGTTCCCGTGTTTTTGTGTATCTTAGTGTCTTAGTTATTTTGTTGTTTTGTTTCCAGTCCTTAGTCTAGTCATAGTTTTGCCTTGTTTCTTTGTTTGTTTTCCTTTGTTACTTTGGACTGATTACCTGGATTTCGACCCCCGCCTGCCTTATTGGATTTACGCTTTTGCCTTGCCCTGGACATTCCTGTTTGCTGGTGTTTTGACCCTGTCTGTCTGACTACGTCTGCCAATAAAGCCTGCATTTGGATCCACCCCTGACTCTCTCTGTTACAGAATACTTCGCCTACCCGGATCCAGCAGCTTTATACACCAGCAGTTCACCATGAACCCAGCCACTCAGATTATGCGTCTCAAACAAGGTGAGCGGTCTCTTGAGGAGTATGTTATAGACTTTGTCGAATTAGCTAACCAGACTTCAATGGATGACCTATGCCTGATGATATTTTTCCATGGAGGACTTTCTGAACCATTCAGCTCCTCAATGCCGCTTTACAAACCTCATTGGACTTTAGGACATTACATAGACATTCCACTGCAATTGAGTGGCTCTCCTTTCACTGTGGGTGTTGTTGAGGAGCCACTGCATAAGATGTCTGCTAGCCCTGAGCCACAGCCAGAGGTGGGTAGAGTACCCAAAATCTGTACTCAAGTAAAAGAACAAGTACTTATGGAAATATTTACTCAAGTATGAGTAAAAGTAACAATCCTAATAGTTACTTGAGTAAGAGTAAAATAGTATCCGATGAAAAAAGTACTCTACAAAAAGTAAGAAAAAAGTAGCTACAGTAATTACTAGTTACTTCTTGATATGAAGTGAAGACCCTGAATTTCAAACTGTTTGGAAAGCTTCCGCACATATATATACACACAGGGCTCGCAAAATTTCTGGTAGCCCTTCGGGCAGGTACTCTTCAGATTTTGGTAGCCCGGAAATTCATTTAACTAGCCCAAATAAAAAAAGACCTTTTTTTAAATATAGAAAATCAGATAGGAGTCTAATCAAAAATGTTTTTAATACACAAATATAAACAAATATCAAGGAAGTAATTTTATTTCATTATATTTATTTCATTTAGTGTATCTGCAGAATTTTTAAATATTAATTTAAAGCAATTCATAACCATTTTTAAGATCTGCAAAAGTAAAATAAACAGTAATGGGATTGGACAATGTAAAGTAGAATATTAAGCCATAAAATGGCATGATTTAACATTCAGATACAGTTTCACACAAAAACAAAATATGTTACACTATGGCATTTCATCCTTTATAACATTAAAAGGGATAAATTGAGTATATAATTTATTATATTTATTTGAAACATAAATATTACTGTACTTGTTTAGATTTTTAGAAGGCACCTTAACCTTTTACATTTACAAAAAGTTAAGGTGCCTTAAGGTGTGTTTGCTGCATAAAAACATGGGTCGATAATTGCAATCATTTGACCATAAACAGCTGAAAAGAATGTTTTGAAATGAAAAATTAATTATCTGTCAGAAGGGGGCGCTTTAGGAGCGCTGAAATATTACGGTTTCCTTAGTAACAGCTGTATAAACAGCAGTATTAACGCAGTTTTATCAGACATGAAATGAAATTTCCAACGACACGTTTCTGAGGACAGTAACAGAGGAACGCCATCAAATGTAGCGAAGTAAAAGTTTTTTCACTATAAATGTACTTGAGTAAGAGTAAAAGTACCTATCTTTAAATATACTCTAAAAGTACTAGTTACCCCAAAAATTTACTCAAGTAAATGTAACAAAGTAAATGTAATTCGTTACTACCCACCTCTGGCCTGATGGCTGCCACGCCCAAGTCCTCTCGCAAGATGGCCGCCACGCCAGAGCCTGTCGCAAAGATGGCCGCCACACCAGAGCCTGTCGCAAAGATGGCCGCCACGCCGGACCCACGTCAAGCCATAATCCTGATGCCAGCGCCTGCTAATGCTACGTCAGCCAAGCCAGCGTCTGTTAACTCCACGTCAGCCAAGCCAGCATCTGCTAAAGCCACGTCAGCCAGGCCAGCACCTGCTAACGCTACGTCAGCCAAGCCAGCATCTGCTAACACCACGTCAGCTAAGCCAGCGACTACTAACGTCACGTCTGCCAAGCCAGCGCTCGCTAGCATCACATCAGCCAAGCCACAGCCTGTTCATGTCATGTCTGCTGCTCCTGTACTGTCAAGTCACGTCACTGCTACTGTTCCTGCAAAGTCAAATCATGTCACAGCTGCCGTTCCTGCCAAGTCAAAGCACGCCACAGCTGCTGCTCCTGCTAAGTCTGGTCATGTAATGGCTGAGGTGCCTGAGTCAAGTCAAGCAGTACTTCCCGAGTCAAGTCAAGCAGCACTTCCTGAGTCAAGTCAAGCAGCACTTCCTGAGTCAAGTCAAGCAGCATTTCCTGAGTCAAGTCAAACAGCACTTCCTGAATCAAGTCAAGACACAATTTCACATCCTGGGTCAAGCCAAGATGCCACTTTACGTCCTGAGTCAGGCCAAGACACCATATCACACCCTAAGTCAAGTCAAGATACTACAGCACTCCCAGAGACACATAACGACACAGCAGTACCTCCTGAGTCACACCAAGTCACTGCCGTTCCAGTTAAGTCAAACCAAGTTGCAGCTGTTCCACCAAGGTCAAGTCAAGTCACAACTGCTCCCTCAAAGCCAAGTCAAGTCACAGCTGTTCCACTGAAACCAAGTCAAGTCACAGTTGTTCCTTCAAGGTCAAGCAAGGTGACACGCTCGCCCAAGCGTCCAGAGCCACGTCATGTCTCGCCCAAGCATCCCGACCCAAGTCACGCCTCGTCCGAGCGTCCTGAGCCACGCCACACCTCGTCTGATCTTCCAAGGCCTCGGCAGGTCTTGATGGCCAGCATAATGGACCCTCCTTTAGTGTCAGTACGGGCTGCAGGCATACCCGCAGAACCGATGCCCTCAAGCCACGCAGAGCCTACGCTTCCAAGCCTTACCCTCTCAAGCCCGGTGTGTGTCCCGTTAACCACTGCACTGCCAACGATGGCCATCGCCATTTTGAGTGTGTGGGCTGCACACTGTGCTCCAGAAGCCTCGCCAGTCAAAGAGTCCGCTGCGCCAATGCCTCTTTTCGAGGCGGCGTTTATGGCGGATTTCCCTGCTCTGCCTGCACCGCCAAGACTCCCCGCTCTGCCTGCAACGCTTAGGCTCCCTGTCGTCCCTGTCACGGCTATGAAGGCCGTTCCTGAAGCCCCTGTCTGCCCTGTCACGGCTATGAAGGCCGTTCCTGAAGTCCCTGTCTGCCCTGTCACGGCTATGGAGGCCGTTCCTGAAGTCCCTGTCTGCCCTGTCACGGCTATGAAGGTCGTTCCTGAAGTCCCTGTCTGCCCTGTCATGGCTATGGAGGCCATTCCTGAAGTTCCTGTCGTCCCTGTCATGGCTATGGAGCCCGTTCCTGAAGTCCTCATGGTCCTTGTCACGGCTATAGAGGCCGTTCCTGAAGTCCCTGTCTGCCCTGTCACGGCTATGGAAGCCGTTCCTAAAGTCCCTGTCTGCCCTGTCACGGCTATGGAAGCCGTTCCTGAAGTCCCTGTCTACCTTGTCACGGCGATGGAGGCCGTTCCTGAAGTTCCTGTCTGCCTTGTTACGGCCATGGAGGCCGTATGTGAACCGTCTGCGCCGCCCTGGTGGGCCTCTGCTCCATCTGCGCCGCCCTGGTGGGCTCCTGCTCCGTCTGCTCCGCCCTGGTGGGCTCCTGCTCCGTCTGTGCCACCCTGGTGGGCTCCTGCTTCATCTGCTCCGCCCTGGTGGGCTCCTGCTCCGTCTGCTCCGCCCTGGTGGGCTCCTGCTCCACTCTGGAGGATTTCGGTCTGGCTCTGGTGGTCGTCTGCTCCGCCGTGGGTTCCCTCACTCCCACATGTCCCGCTGATCTGCCGGTCCTGCCTCAGCTCCTAGGTCCTCCACCGCCACATGGACCTGGCCCCACTTCGTTCCCCTGCTCCACCTCTGCTCCCCCCCCACCGCCCCCCAGGACTGTTTTTGCTAAGACATTTGACACTCAATAATTGAGTGTGTGCGACGAACAACCGTATAAGTCCAAAAAAACAAAAAAATAGTTAATCATGTGACATTAATTGTATGTGCGAACTTTGTATACAGAAACAGTTTGGGGATATTTTCGTGTGACCAAGAGTCCGCATTTTAAACGTTAAAATAGCGTCACGCGGAAAAACCGTTTATGTCCACAAAGAAGAATGGAGATGCCGCTTGCTGTCATGTCCGCTTCGGACATTAAAAGGCAAAACCTCAGCAAAAAAAAGAGAGCCGACATGACCAACTGGAAGGACAGAGTAAGGAAGGCTTTGAGGGATGCTGGAAAACCATATTTGATTAGAAGAGGAGAACAAAAACCAGGGAAAAATCCACCGAAAGAGGTGAGTGGAAGAACTGTATATGTGATGTGATCTTTCTCTCTCTCTCTGAACGCGCTGAGGAGCGCTAAACACCGCATAAACAGTTAACCTATCAAAATAAACCACATACCATATATAATAAAGCTGTATTCATTCATATTTCCCGCCAGTCCTGTGTAAAGTACAGCAAGCAGAGTTTATTTGTTTATACATGTATTTATATCGTGAGATGAGATGGCAGAGCGCGAGAACAGTTTGAAGTAGTATATACTAGGGCTGTCCCCGACTATGAATTTTCATAGTCGAATCAGAATTTTCGAATCTTTCTATAGTCGACCGATAGTCGAATCATCTAGGCCTATGTGTGTGTGTGTGAATGGGTTGGGAGGGGCACGACACTATAGTCAGCAGGAGGGTAAAACAGTTTTTATTTTATTTTACACACTGCACACAGCAACAACTTTTAGTAAAGCGACCAAAACTGCCTGCCAACTGACAAACGAACTTATTTAGGTTTAAATAAAAACACTGAACGCGTCTTTTAGTTCTAAAAACGCGAGGCGCACAGCACTGCCTTTTTTGCTAAGCAACGACCGAAACAGCTGTCCTGTCAGTCAAATCAAAGGATTATAGCGCCAACGCTCTAAAATCTTAGTTTTTTGCTGTTAAGTAAACTGTCATATTAGCAGAAACCCTAAATAATACAGCTCCGGGTTACCCACGACAGACACCAAAGGTTTCTCCTCCATTTCTTGCAGTCTCCGGACCTTTTAAGCAACGGTAAACTTTCGCCATCACAACAGAAGGCCCGCCTCTCCATTCATTCGATTGGACAATGGAAAAGAACGCGAATGACGTTGGGCGTTTTTCCCATAGTTTTTCCGCTCAGAGTTGATTTTTTTTTTCAACTTCAGGCGCTCAGAGCGCTCCTGCAAAAACGCGAGGCGCGGGGGGCGCATAAACAGAGCGCAGAACGCTCACTGCCAACAGAAAACCATTCAAAAGAGGCGCCTCCAATTGCAGAAACGCGTTCTGTCTGATCGCCGCCTAAGCCCTGCCGTCAAGATGGTCCTCATCTCGTCATGGATCAGGGAAAGTGAAAATTAAATCTGTCACAGGGGTGGTTAGATTTATTCACAAACACGTTAAAAATATTTATTGAACGCTTCTTTCTTTTCACTTTTGTTTTTACTGTATTATCATAATCAAAGGCTGTATATAACCGTACAAAACCAGTAGTTCTGTGTGCAATTAGACATTGAGCACCCCCATATTGCCAAAATGGTATGATGCTCGTTTCACCCGCGAAGATTCGACTGTGAGATCGGTGGTCGAATCAGGCTCCGCATATCGATGCATCGAATCTTCGACTATTCGGGGACAGCCCTAGTATATACACAGCTTAGCTTATTAGTTTATCTTGTATACCTTATGATATGTTGTATTTAGCTATGATGTATGTCTGCATTGTATTTATTGTTTTTATTTATTTATATATTGTTTTTTGTTAATAATTCATTGTTATTGCCTCTACTGTAAGAAGGTCTATGTATTGTACATTGTTCATACTGTATTTTCTGTTTTTAAATAATAATAATAATAATAATAATAATAACTTGAAAGAAATGCTTAATATTAACCTGAAGTTTCTGTTATTGTATTAAAACTAAGATAAAGGAATCAGATCTTTAGTGGTTTAAAGTGATATGATGAACTGGAGTTATACTGTTACTCTTTATACACACTAACTGGACATATACCGTTCTTCCACATTTCAGAAATATAAATCACAATAACATTTGATTTTTAATACTGACACTGAAAAATGTTATCTCCTTAGAATTGAGAAGCTTTCGTTGTCTATTTTCAAGCAAAATAAAAATATATAATATAATGTTCACAATCCAAATGAAAAAAAGCTTATTACTCAAAATTTGAAAAATATGGACTTGTATGGTTCTTCGTCTCAAGGCCTCAATTTTATTTTTGTATTCAGTTGTCATATCAATGGCATTATCTTTTCAATTGCATTTTTAAATTGTTTACTCATTTACTTAACTAAATGTTATTATTTCATATTATGTTCTGTGGTTTATGCTGCCAACCTGTTTCCTGTTACCAGAATACATAATGTTAAACAAAACTACACTTTAAACCCTTCAAATGAATAACATTTCATTAGTTGTTTGACCATTATTATAATGTAAAATTTTCTTTTTTAAGCATTAAACCATGTGCTGACGCACTTGTTACAAATTCAAATGTTGTTGTTTCAACAAACTTTACAACAGGTTTTATGGCAGTTATCGAATGTTTGTTGGCTCTCATCTGCTTCATTACAAATTGCGACAATGCAGTGTTTCTGTTGAGGTGTGTTTGAATGAGAAATGCGCATCAATTACGTTTTACATCTTTTTATATTTGCTATAAAATTTGTAAGTTTGGGGGTAGGTTAAGGGGCCTAAAAATATAAATCTAAATAACAATGACCCTTAACAATGACCCTAAACACACTAACTACGTACCCAGCTAGAAATGTAATATTCCCAGAACGTTCTCAGAATGTCCCTGTTGGTGTTAAGGACATTGCCCAATAACATTCCCAGAACGTTCTGAGAAGGTCACGATGTGGAGTTGTTTAAAGGGTTGGATGATGTTATTTGGGGGACCTTCACAGAACATTTAGGACGTTTTCAGAACGTTTAGGGGACCATATTTTATTAGGAAATTTGACATTCCCAGAACGTTCTCAGAACGTCCTTGTTGGTGTTAAGGATGTTGCCCAGTTACGTTCCCAGAACGTTCTGAGAAGGTCACAATGTGGAGTTCTTTAAAGGGTTGGAGAACGTTATTTGGGGGACCTTTACAGAACATTCTCAGAACGTTTAGGTGACCATACTTTATTAGGAAATTTGACATTCCCAGAACATTCTCAGAACGTCCCCATTGGTATTAAGGATGTTGCCCAATAACGTTCCCAAAACGTTCTGAGAAGGTCATGATGTGAAGTTCTTTAAAGTGTTGGGGGACGTTATTTAGGGGACCTTTTCAGAACATTTAGGACATTCTCAGAACGTTTAGTAGACCATACTTTATTAGGAAATTTGACGTTCCCAGAACGTTCTTAGAATGTCCCCGTTCAAAAGTCAGCCTAGTATTAGTACTATAGGTATTAGTACGTAATGACAAAATCAGATTGCCAAAAATAATCATAGCACACGTCTCCACTGTGCAGGACACACAGGTCACAGATTTAATACCAGCCTTGATGTTACCTTAATATTAAAAGTAATCACCATTAAATTACATAATTAAGCTTGTTTAATGGTGCAGAAAAATGATGTTTGAACTCAACACTGGGATCACATTCTTATATTGAGAAATATCACAAAATGACTTAACTGTAAGTCATTCTGCAATGGCAGAAATATTCATGCATACATGACTCCTCATGCTTGGTTCACACGTTGTGAAATCTATCAAATGATGCAGTCATACGAAGCATATTACAGTTGACTGAAGGGGTGTTCTTAAAATAGAAACCAGAGAACTTGTTTCATGAATCCACGTGATCCACATGTCAAAGTGAATGTTTTATAATGCACGTTCACAATCATGACATCTAGTTTCACCACCTTTTCATTAAACAGCTAATCATTTGGGATGGAACTGAGCTCTGAGAGCTTTCAGAAAAAATGCCCAGTAAAGATGGTTGTGCATCTTCTCAGGTGTTTTTTGTTTGTTGTTTTTCGTCACAGAAGATGGCTGGAGGTCAGCAGCACTGAGCCGAGCAGCTGTTGCAGCAGCATAAGGACCCATGAGAGCCTGAGACAAGGTTGTCACCCTCTCTCTACTCTGCTATGGCTTAGCCATTCAGCAGTGAAACGCGATTATTTCCAACCCAATTAGAGAGAAATACAAGCGGCACCTCCTTGCTCTAGGCCCAGTCAGAAAGGCACTCGCACATGGCCCAAACGCCTTGTGAGGCTCAGAGGGATATTCAACAACCCTGTGCAACAGCCAAATGGCTTCTAGAAATAAGGGGGAGTGAAAGAAACAGAACGAAAGAGAAATACAGGAAAGAGGGGAAAGAAAGGAAAACACTGAGCGCAAATGACAAATTTTCTAAACCCAGAAGAAATTGAGAGGAGGTTGCAAAAAGAAACTAGACACTTGTGTGGTATTATCAGTACAGAAATACCAATATTCCTCAGATTCGACATACTGACCTATGGCAGTCAAACTTTAGATATTTATGATTAGCATTAGCATTTGGAATTCTACCTCAATAGTTATTTTTTTAAACAAATATGTGATGCAAAATCATTTGTAAAGGACCATTAAATCTGATCATCATCATAAATCACTGACATCTTTACCTCCGTCCGTAGAGGGCGCTGTGTCATGGAATAGCACTGTGTGTGTGTGTGTGTGTGTGTGTGTGTGTGTGTGTGTGTGTGTGTGTGTGTGTGTGTGTGTGTGTGTGTACAGTGGCGAGCTTCCTGCATGAAGCGTCAGTCTGATTAACGCGAATAGAGAGGAAACACAAACTTTTTGGTACACGTTGTGAAATTAAGTTAAAAGGTTAAATTAAGGTGAAATTAAGTTAAAAAGGTTTTTCCCTAACTCTTAGCTCCTGGCTGATGAAGGGCACAAGGTACTGTTTTAATTTCATTATATGTGGTAAACTTTGCAAGGCTTTAAAGTGTTTATTTAGCAACCTTGTTAGTGTTATTGTTTCTCTTGGTTTGCATTCCAAAAGGATTGTTTACGGTAATTCAGGTCTTTTTTGGTCATTTTATGTGTTATGTTTTTCTCTCTAAATTGAAATCGTCAGTTGTACATCAATTCATAGTTAACTCTCTTTCATATTGCACTTTAAAAGGAAATTGTAGTAGTCATTCAGATAGCACTTTAAAAGAAGTTTGTCAAGTGTTAAAATAATTCATATTATTCAGGCTACAGTACAGTAAAGCAAGGTTATTACCTGTATACTAAAAATGTGATTTTCACATTGTATTAATTGTGTACACCAATTTGATTGCAAATGTGTGTTCATTAGTTTGTAGGTTTATAATGGGCATTTTTGCACAATTTGTGGTCAGATGTCTAATGACTGTTTGTTTGTTTGTTTGTGTTCATGCAGCTCTTACAGTGTTTTTTGGAAATAAATATTTTATAAACATCAGTTCCTGGAGAGTAAAGTGCATATGTTCAGCTGGGAATGCTACATCATTTGCTGCAATGCTTTGGTGTTGTGGTTGTTTTTTAGGATCTTTGTGTGTTTTTATTAGTCAAAGAAGCCCAGCTAAAAGTCATTATGATATTCTGGTCTCAGCAATTGGATTTTTTTTTTTTCATTTGTATCATCTGTCAGGTGAAAATAGTAGGGCTGTCCCCCTAATAGTCGACTAAATGTTTGTTGTTAATTGCATTAGTCGTGTCACAAAAATGAACCGAAACTACTACTTTCCTCACAGACATGAAAAATACATCTACAGAAAGCTTGAAATATCTACTTTTAAATGAACCAATCTGAATCGAAAATAAAAAAATCTCTGCTTATGTAATCCGTATGAAAGGGGCATTTTTCTCTGCATCCACTGTCGCATTGTTCATCTTTGCAGCTGACACTGACTGAAAACACTAGTTTATTAATAAATAATTTTCAGAAAAAAAAATGAACACATTCATGGTGATTTCTTTTGCTGGTGCACTTGAGCAAGGAATAGGCTTTATATTAAAGGTCCCATATTGTAAAAATCGAAATTTCCTGGCTTTCTTCATGATAACTGAGGTCTAGGGGCTATGTAACTACCATATAGGTTTCAAAACAGTCAATCCACAGTAAACTGCACAGAGCCTGCTTAAAGTAGCTGTTCCTTTTCACGAGCCGCTGTGACTTCCGTAAAAATGTGACGTCCGATCTACTCAGTCACCGCCTTCTGTCAACACCCAGAGCACCAACCACCGTCCCACCCTCCTTTTATGAAACCCGACAACATCGCGTCCATGCCATTGCTGAACAACAACACGAAAACAAGTCGAGAAAATGCTGTTCAGTCTATAGATGTCAGGAAACGTCTCAGGTTACGTATGTAACCCTAGTTCCCTGACGGGAACGAGACGCTGCGTCGAAACGCTTTGGGAACGCCTCCAGCGTGACCACGCTCTGAATCACGTGTGTAATCAGTCCAATGGAATCGCGAGACGTCACGTACGTGATGACGTCACCGACCAGGAAGCTTAAAAGCACGTACGGTGAGAGCAGCGCTAGCTTTCTGGAAACAGCAAGCGCCGCAGGGATGCCAGAAGTATGGCCTCGAGACGCAGTGTCTCGTTCCCTTACAGGTAACTTACGCTGCGTCGAAACGCTTTGAGAATGAGAATGCCCACGCCACCATACCGAGGATGTCCCTGCCGTATTAGGGCGAGAGGACGAAGGAGCCAGGAGCGGCTGGAAGATCTAGGCCATAGAACCTAGTGAAAGTAAGGGGCGTGGACCAACCCGCAGCGTTGCAGATATCTTGAATCGAAAGGCCCGAAAGAAGGGCTTTAGAGGCAGACATACCACGAGTCGAGTGAGCCTTGACTCCCAATGGTGAGGGGAGACCAGAGGACTCGTACGAAAGGGAAATGGCATCCACAATCCACCGGCTTAAGGAAGGCTTGGCAGCAGGACGGCCTCTCCTCGGAGGGCCGTAACAGACCAGAAGTTGGTCAGCCTTCCTCCACAGGGCAGTTCTGTGGACGTATGTGTCCAGTGCTCGCATCATGTGTCCCATGATTTGTTCCGGAATTGTTTGATTTGGTTCATTCACAAAGTGATTTTCCGGAATCTGTGCGTGCTTTACACACAACCCGTAAAGACATGTGCATGTGAGATGTAATGCAACGCGTACATTTCACTAAACTGACACTAACCTGATGAAGGATCTGTGCTTCAGCGTTGATAGTGAAGAGCTCCCTGAATGCTGCTTCATTCCGCTTTGCACATATTTTTTCGTCGTAAAGAGTCGCAGGGTAACGTGCATCATCACAACACTGCCTTTATGGCATTTGGTTCTGGCTTTTTTTCACACAGCGCTCGTTCCCGTAATTTTCCAGAATCAGCGCGCATTGTGAAAAGGGGCTTTACTAAAGCAACAGTTACGTAGCTACTGCATTCGGTGTTTGAAAAAGAAAAAACATCAATGATCGTTCTGAAATATCCTCTTGAGTACCACCAAGCCACAGCAGGCGAGGCTCTGGGCTAGGCTACAGCATACATGACCGTAGTTACTTGTGGTTGGCCTGGCTGTGCGTCACTCAGAAAACAAAAGGCCAATCAGAAGAGAGGCTCATGAATATTAATTAGATGGGCCAAAATCAACCTGTTCTTGAGAGAGCTCATAAAAAAGGAGCTGTAAAAATTTATTGAGATGGATTTTGGCACTTATACCGCAAATATATATTCTTAAGGACATCAACAACTAAAATAAACCTCCAGAAGTGTGTACAATATGGGACCTTTAAAGTTTCATTATGGTTTCATTCCTCCAACCCAGTGTATATTTATATTTAGATCATTCACCCAAAAATGAAAATACTGTCATTAATTACTCTCATGTTGTTCCAAACCTGTAAGACCTTTGCTCATCTTTGGAACACAAATTAAGATTTTTTAATAAATCTGAAAGCTTTCTGACCATGCATAAACAGCAATGCAACTGACACGTTCAAGGCCCAAAAAGGTAGAAGGGACATTGATAAAATAGTCCATGTGACATCAATGGTTCAACCTTAATTTTATGAAGCTACGAGAATACTTTTTTGTGTACAAAGAAAACAAAAATATCTTTATTTGTGTTCTGAAGATGAACAAGGTTCTTATTGGTTTGGAATGGCATGAGGGTGAGTAAATCAGGCCCGTAGCCAGGGGGGGTTCGGGTGGTTCGAACGAACCACCCCATATTGCCAAAGGTCCATAATTTAAATACTTTTTTTTATTTTTATAAATGAGTGTTCTTTTAAATAACGACATTGAATTAGTGTAAAAGCTTTAATTATTAAAGATGTCATAAATTTGGGCAAGGAAAGACAAGAATCGCGTTATGGATTAAATGCGATAGTCATTTAAAGCATGCCACACGGACCGTTTATAGTATATAAATAAACTTTATACTGTATCCGCTCAGATCACAGCAGCGGAGCGCAAATTCACTAAAGCAGACGCGTTTACTAGCGGGCACTAAACAGCGCTGTAAGATCCACAATGAAGCGCTTGAATTTAATAAAAGGACTTTGCGACTTAAACAGGCGAAACAGCGCTGACAAACAGGAGAAACACTGTGCGCGAAGATACAGTCAGAATCACTTACCATGTAGCCTTTTTATTTTACACTAACTGTACCATGGTATTGCGGTAGAAATGCGGAATATTATATTAATGTATTAACTGTAAAGAAGTAATGTAATATAAGTATAGTATCTATAGCATTTGTGCATTTATACTAAATTTATTTAGACCACTGTTCTTTATACAAATACATAGAAAATATGTGGGCTATTATACCATGGTGTTAAGGTGCTATAGGCCTATGTGTGTGTTTTTACTGGTTATCATGTATGCTACTAGCAAGGGTTCATTTTAATAGCTCAAACAGTCAGAATAATTACATTTCACCATAAAAAAAGAGCTTTGTTACAATTTTTACAGATGTTATTGTTTTTTATGAACATTATCTGAGCTGTAAATCATGATAGAGGTTTAATATTTTACTAGACATTGCTTTATCCCGCTCATTCAATATTAATTCTATTTCTGCAGGTCTTAAAAAAGGAAACAAAAAGCCTTAATTTTGATTTAAAAAAATCCTGCAGATACCATGTGGGCCTATATGTGACCCTGGACCACAAAACCAGTCATAAGGTTAAATTTGACAAAACTGAGATTTATACATCATATAAAAGCTCAATAAATAAGCTCTCTATTGATGTATGGTTTGTTAGGATAGGACAATATTTGACTGAGATACATCTATTTGAAATCAGAAATCTGATGCAGCAAAAAAATCAAAAAGACTGAGAAAATCACCTTTAAAGTTGTCCAAATTAGGTTCTTAACAATGCATATTACAAATCAAAAATTACATTTTGATATGTTTACAGTAGGAATTTTACAAAAAATCTTCATGGAACATGAACTTTACTTAATTTCTTAATGATTTTTGGCATAAAAGAAAAATCAAAAATTTTGACCCATGCAATGTATTTTTGGCTATTGCTACAAATATACCCCAGCGACTTAAGACTGGTCACATATAGTTAAACAAAATTCCTTTCTTGATATTTGTGTTTTGAAAAGGAGGACACTGCATAGGGCCCAGAGGTTAAAAGGGGCCCAGAAAACTCAGTGCAGGGGTGTAGCATGGGTCAAGGAAGAACCTACTTTCTGACTAGAGGCAGTTCTGGACCCTTTTTAGATTGTCATCAACTTTTTTATTTTTCTTGTTCAATTTGCACAGTGAACATAGTTGTAGCTCTTATTTTTGAACTCTCAAAATGCACCAAATTAATGGATTTACCTGTAAAATGTATAAAATTTTCTCCAGGGGGGCATGCCCCCGGACCCCCCTAGAGGGATGCACATTCACCCACCATTGTCTCTCGAAATCTTACATGAACATGCTGTGGGCCCTCAAGCAACACCATTACCCCCTGATGTTTTGGCTCAAGCCAAGTTTTTTATTTAAATCTTACAAACACAAACTCAATTAGAAGTGTGTCAGTATAAAGGATCTGTGCATTTTTTGCATTAACATTGTCACTCGTGGCTTTTAATTAATTGCTTTAGGTTTTTGTGTATATTTACTGAAGAAGGTGATACATGATCTTGGTAAGTTTGACCTCATTGTAGTAAATATGTTTGGTGCATCAAAAATCATGCTTATTAAGATACCAACAGACATGCTAATCCAGCACAAACATGCATGAGAAGTCACCAAAATGAAGTAGGCGGTTTGAACCTCATAATTAAATACAAAATGGGTGGGAACTGAAAAAGGTCCACTTTTTGAAAAAAAGAACCCCCCCTTCTGCTAGGCTGGCTACGGGCCTGTAAATAATAACATAATTTTTCCTTTAAGTAATTAAATTAATATAAATGTGCAATTAGTCAACTAACAGCATAAATGAACTACTCAATTAGAAAAAATCTTTACCTGGGGGGCAGCCCTGGAAAACAGTATGCCTGACCACCAAAAGTAATAGCACACTTCATCTGGTCCTCATAGCTCTCCATATATCATGAACTCAGTTGATGAGCATGCTCACAGTCCAACAACATGTATGAGTCTTGTATGTCAAGAGCCATGTGAAAACTGGAGGAACTCCTGTGCTGCATTGAGTCAGAATTTAAAAAAAGGAGAAAAAGTGGGGGTGGATGATTAGACGAATGAAGGATGGGTTGGGTTGACTCAAACTGTGCAAGCCCAACAGCCTAAAACCACTGTCAGAAAAATCAGCATCATCTGATGAGCTCAATGAGTCAAGCATCTTGTTCTATCCATTGTACTAAGGAGCTCTTTAAATTAATATAACACTAGCACAAAAAAACTGCACTAGTGCATAAAGCCACAATGAAGAGTTTGTATTACACTGTTTTTTGCATTGTACCACATCTATCAATCTATCTATGTATGTTGTCTCTCCATCTCTCTGACATTTTATCAACTGTACATTTCATCCATCTGTCTGTCTAATCTGTGAGTATTGAAAGTGCATCAAGCCTGTATAACTCCAATGTTTTTTTAAATTTCTTGACAAACCTTCCTTCTTTTTTTTTTTGCTAAATACTTTGTGATTCCAGTCAGTGAAAAAACAAATTTAGAACACATTCTTCTTTCAGAAGCATCATTATTTTCTTCTAAATTAAACAGGTTTCTTTTGCGTATGGATTGCCTGTCCTCATCCAGCCTCTTTTGTATTAAGTAATAGCAGTACTCCAACATCTCCGGCTGAAATATTGAAAAGGCATCATCAATCAGAATAGTCTAGCCATAGCTTAAGTATATCAGGCCACAATACGGTGAGAGATTGTGAAAGGAATACAAAATAAAACCATTAATTGCAGAAAGCATCTATGTGCAGTCTGGAGAGGGTGAGAAAGCAGGCCAGAGCCCGGTTTGAATTCAGAAAAAAATACTGAAGACAGGAGTCCAGCGGTACAAATTCAGCTCAGTCCACAAAGCATGCATTAGTGATAACCTTTGAGACATTCCCACATTACAAGAGCCCATACTGCAATATTAATATTATAAGAGTTCTCAAAGAGCCTGCGTATGTTTAATGTGGTTAAAATTAGATTATAACCAGGCATGACATATACCATACCTGTAATGAGAACCCACTTAATGTATACCCAACATGTAAATCACGCTAAACAAAATGGAAAGCGTATGAATTATTCTTTGTGCGAACTTTCTGAAAAGTTCCCAGTGAATGAGCAGTAGGGTGTCATGTGTCAAAAAAGAACACAACATTAAAATTTTTCATACCCCCTATATGAAAAAAACTTGCATCCACCACAATCTGATTGTCTATCAGAATTACTGCTAAACTTTGGCACTTAATAATAAAAATTCATCTAAAACATAATTAACATTTTTTTCTTTTTGCAGATGCATTTTTCATTGTACTGTATCAATGAACATGCACAAAGATGAAAATGAAGATGAAGGTTAACAGTCTTTAATAAATCCACACAAGGTAATTCCAAACAGGAAAGGATGGTGACACACATACACATAGACATTTAACTTAAGACCTGACAAACTCAAACTGCACAAACAAGAACTTAAATACACAGACCAAACAAGGATATTTAACAAGACACAGCTACACATAAATACAAAAAAAATCAATAACCATGACAACAGGAAAAAGGAGCAAACTAAAAGTCCAAACTAATAGAACTGTGACAGATCACTCATCTCCTGGAAGGCGCAATCTCATGCCCCAGAAAAGGAAGGAGTAGGAGACAGTGGAGGGATGGCGAAAAGGGATGGCAAAGGGCTGGCACAGACAGGCAGGAGGTTTAGAAGGTGGCCGGATGACTGGGAGGAGGACAACCAGAGTCCAGGGTGGTGGTGATGATGGAGTGAGGAACCTGGGAGAAACGGACGGAAGAATTAGCCAGGGTGGAACAGATGGAGGGAGGAGTCAGGAAGGAATGGACAGAAGATGGAACCAGGGTGGAACAGACGGAGAGAGGAGTCCGGAGCAAGAGGAGACAAGAGACATTCCATGGAGGAGCCATGGTGGAGAAAGGGCTGATGGCCGCAGAGCCAGGGTGACGAAGATGGCTCAGGCAACTGAGGCACAACGGGGAGCCGGAGCGACAGAGGACCACGGAGAAGCCGGAGGGAGGGCCAGAGGGACGAGTCGAAGCTAGAGGAGTGCAGTCCTGAGGCAAGGGCAGGTCGACAACTGACCAAAGCCGAGCCGATAGCTCAGGTGATCCAGGCACAGGCAGGGAGCTGGAGCAACAGAGGACCAAGGTGGAGCCGGAAGGAGGGAGGAGCCCAACAGAGCCAGAGGGACGGAGGGACAAGGCGAAGCCAGAGGAGTGCAATCCTGAGGCAAGGGCAGGACGATGACCGACCAAGGTGGAGCCGAAGAGACGAGGGAGCCCAGTGGTAGACTGACGGGCCAAGGTGGAGGCCCATGGTTGTGACAGGGGTCACAGACAGTTCAGGGTAGACAGACAATTCAAAACCAACCTCCATGGTCGTGACGGAACAGACAGGTAATCCAAGACAGGCTGACAGTTCAGGACACACAGAGAGTTCATAAATGGCCTCCTTGGCCGTAACAGGACAGGCAAACAATTCAGATGATGATGGAAGACTGCATATATCCAAATAAATTTGGGGCAGTTGTAGCCTAATGGTTAGAAGGTCGGATTTGTAACCCACAGGTTGTGGGTTCGAGTCTCAGGTCAGGCAGGGATTGTCGTGGGGGGAGTGAATAACTCAGAGGTGAGACCCTTGAGCAAGGCACTGAACCCCCGTCTGCTCCCCGGGTGCCACAGCAATATGGCTCCCCACTGCTCCGGTGTGTGTGTGTTCAAATTCAGAGTATGGGTCACCATACATGGCCACAAATCCTTTCCTTTATTAAGTGCCCTGAATCCTGCCTCAGCTCACCCTCAGTGGTGGTACAGTGGACAGGGATTTTCTCTGCACCCTCACTCTCCACTGCCTCATCCATCCGTCAAGTACATTGTTGTCGGCTATCGCACCTGGTCAGACTTTGGTTGAAGCTCAGGCTCTGGGGGCGATCCTCTGCACTGATGCTTCTTTTGCCGATGGCTCATCAGTCACAGTAAACTCTGGCTCTACATCTGTGGTGGGCTCTGGCTGATACTCTGCACAACTCAAGTGATGTTAGGTTGGGCTCTGGGTCTGGAGTGGGTCTGGTGTCATCGTCCACTGCATCAATGTACATGGGAGATCCACATGATGCCAGCACCCACTCGACATAGACCATGAAGCTTCTTTAAGGGCCCTCTCTGGACAACTGCACATGTGTAGTGGTGTTAAGTCCAGCGTGCAAGAACATGGTCAGGCAGCCGTCCTGGAAGGTAGTCCGATATACGAGGAATTCTTTCAAATGCTCATTGAGTGAGCGGTTCCTCTGCTCCAGGCAATGCAGGAAGATGGCGGCAAAGTGATCCATGTAAAGAAAACAAAAACACTGACTGACAGAAACCAGAAAATAAACAGGGTAAATTCACAATTTGAATTCACAATTTTTTTTTTTTTTTTTTTTTTTTTTTTGTAGGTCGGGTTTTCTGTCACGGTACTGTGTCGCTGAATACTCAAAAAAATGAAGATGAAGATTAACAGTCTTTAATAAATCTACACAAGGTAATTCCAAACAGGGAAGGAAGGTGACACATACACATAGATGTTTAACTTAAGACCCAACAAACTTAAATAAACAGACTAAATGAGGATAATTAACAAGACACAGCTGAACATGATGAAATCAAATCAATAACCACGAAAATGGGAAAAAGGAGTAAACTGAAAGTCCAAACTAACAGAACTGTGACACATTTGTTGTTTCTCATATGTGGAAGAAGATGCATGACAGCTAAAAGGATGGCAAGAAAAATTGTCCTTCCCTGGCAAAAAACAGCTAAAACCAGCCTAGGCTGGTTGGCTGGTTTTAGCTGGTCAACCAGCCTGGTTTTAGCTGGTCATTGCTGGAAGGCAGGCTGGTTTTAGAGGGGTTTTGGCCTCTTTTCCAGCCTGGCCAGAAAGGTCAGGCTGGTCTTAGCTGGTCAGGCTGGGAAACCACCAGCTAAAACCAGCTACTTCAAGCTTAAACCAGCTAAGACCAGCCAACCAGCCTAGGCTATTTTTTCAGCAGGGTTGCCTCATGCTGCACTTTGACAACCACATCTCTATGGACTGCTCATGATTTTACTAGATTCTCATGTCCCTTAGGCCTCTGTAAAAGAAATGGTCGGTTACTCCAGCTAAAAATGTGTGGTGCTGAAGTGAGTCTCTGGGTTTGAGCCAGGTCTTTTCTATCAAGAGTTGTGATGAAGTGTCCACAGTTAATGGCTCACCTTGACCTGCGTGTAATAACCTACCAGCCACATTATATCATAATTTGTCCTATAATTATGACAAAGCTGTATGTTTTCATATAGTTTGTAAAGAGTTTTGTTTATTATTAATATTAATTATATTATGTGTATTAATAATACATTTAGAAAGTCTTCTAAGTAACTAAAGTACAAATGTACAACTTTTGTGAAGTTCTGCCCCATATAAGCTGTTATTCTTTGAAGTTTTTTCAAAGTGTATTACATAATACAGGATAAATAACAGGTAAGAGCATTTAAAATAGCAACACATTCAAAATTCCATGCAGTACGGTCCATCTAATAGTTAATATTTAAATATGTTTTCACTCTTTACCTTTTTTGTTTAGTTTAGAGAGGTATATACACATTTCACTTGGGATTTTATTTTTTAAAACAAAAGACTTACTCTAACTTTCATTGGTCCCTTTCCAAAAATACTTCAAAAGTGACTTATTCTAAAGAACCTGTCAGTGGTTGAGATTTATTTTTAACAGCATTTCTGTTTTGTGCACCTGTCACAATGTAATGGATACTTTGAAAAGAGCCTTTTACTCAGAGACTGCAAACTATATCAGAGCCAACAGTGGAAACACCTACAGAGAAAATACTCTTTTCATATGCAAAGTCAGTGTTTACACAGACACCACAGCAGGCAAAATAAAACATGTTTAATGGTTATGAAAAGTCATAAATCATCCCCTTAAACATATCAAATCTATGTAAACGTTTGAGTCTAATTCAGATTCCCATGGCACATGATTCTTCTGAAGCATGAATCGAGTGTCCTTAGGCGATATAAAACACTTTTCAAGAAGTAAAAATTAACAATGATGTACGCACACATCTGAATTATCCACAGGCCCATAATAACTACGGAAAAACGTCTCTAGCTGTTGCGAACGAAGAGCAGTCAGACAACTCCATGTCACTAATAATCAGGAAATCTAAAGTGGTGCCAAGTTTCCAGAGGCACTAATTGGCACATAAATCAATCAAAGTAATTAACAGACTCGAGCTTCATTGGAAGAGTGCCCTTATTCTTATTCATTTAGTGTCTGGACCCAGACTTTCTTTCAACTCTGGCCAATGCAGGCAAAAATAACTTAACATGAAGGAAGAGCAGGATGAGAAATGCCCAGTCACAGCTCTCAAACTCTTAGATAAAAAGACCTGAGTGTGTTTATGTCTAGTACATCAGGCTCAGTATTTGCAGATTTTAGTCATTTGGTTTCCCTACAGAGTCCCAGCAACACCATTAGTCTGACACAGAGAACTCTTAAGCCGGAAGTCTCAAAATAGCAGAGCCTCCTCCCTAATGGACCGTCCGTGGCCCAGTTCTGTCTGCCTTCAAAGTGACCGTGCCGGTCGACTCCCTCTGACCAGCGTTTTGAGATGAGTTGGGGACAGTCCAGGTCTACACACAGACATCCCTAAATACTTTTGTCTCAAAACCAGGTTGGGTTCACCTCAACAAGTTGACTTTCCTCTCACGGTACAGTTACACCTTCTCAGTAAGTCATTTTAACTTTTGAGTCACAGACTGAAATCCATCAAATCAGGTTTTTTTTACCCAGGGTATCTGCTGTTCCTAAAATGTTTTAATTACACAAATTAAGGCCTTAAAATGTCTTAAATCAGAGCAGAAAGTCTCAGAAATACAGCTGAAGTCAAAAGTTTACATACACCTTGCAGATTCTGCAATACTTGAATTTATAAAAAATATCCTGTTCAAAAGTTTACATACATGATTCTTAATACTGTATTGTTAACTTTTTTTTGTTTAGTGATAGCTGTTCATGAGTCCCTTGTTTGTCAGTTAAACTGCACACTGTTCTTCAGAAAAATCCTTCAGGTCCCACAAATTATTTGGTTTTGCAGCATTTTTGTGTATTTAAACACTTTCCAACAATGACTGTATGATTTTGAGATCCATCTTTTCACACTGAGGACAACTGAGGGACTCATATACAACTATTACAGAAGGTTCAAATGCTCACTGATGCTTCAGAAGGAAACATGATGTATTAAGAAAGAATATCTTCATTCTGTTCAAAAGTTTACACCCCTGATCATAAAACAAGACATATGTCATTTTGCTTCTCAAGTAAATGATAACTTGCATTGGAAAACAAGACAAAAATACATTAAAATACAATACAGGAAGAACATCACTTGTTGTAATATGAATTAAAAAGGAGATCTTTATTAAGGCATTGAATTACATTAAGATCATTCTTTACATTTTTCTTGAATTTACCATCATAAAACTTCCAGAAACCCTGCTTTAACACATTTCACCATAATTTAATCCATTCCACAGATCTCTACAGATATTCCCTTAAAACCTGTGCGAAATAAAATGTGCATATTACTCATATCTTTCACATTTTCTTCTGATTATTCTCTTTCTTTGATCTCTCTGCAGTAAAGGGTTGTGGGAAAGATAAATTCTATAGTTATGTAACAGGAGGTTTGGAAACCTTAAGCAAAACCACATTCGGAGGTCAGAAACACTTATGATTGCAATGCATTTTTAGTGTAAATGCAAATGCATCATGATGCATCCTAGACAACAGTGAGTGACTCTGCTCCTCTGACGTCTACTCTTCAAATAATGACAACCAACTATTGTTTTTCTATAGGTTAAATAAGTAAAACTGCCTGAGTGAAAATGACAAAAGACTCAAACAATGAACAAAACCTTACAGAAGCACTTGAAGTGATATGTGAGAAGTGATTACTCTAACTTCTTTATTCACTTCCAGAACAAAAATTTACAGATAATTTACTTACCCCCTTGTCATCCAAGATGTTCCTGTGTTTCTTTTTTCAGTCGTAAAGAAATTATGCTTTTTGAGGAAAACATTACAGGATTTCTCCCCATATAGTGGACTTCTATGTTGCCCCCGAGTTTTAACTTCCAAAATGCAGTTTAAATGCGGCTTCAAACAATCCCAGCCAAGGAAGAAGGGTCTTATCTAGCAAAACAATCGGTTATTTTTCTTTTGATGTTACAATTAATTTACCTTTTAACCTTAAACGCTCATCTTGCCTTGCTCTGCCTGAACTCTTTTTTTCCGGTTCAAGACAGTTAGGGTATGTCGAAAAACTCCCATCTCATTTTCGTCATCAACTTCAAAAATCATTTCAAAATCATCCTACAATGCTACAGAAGTACTGAGCCATTGTTTGCAAAGTGAACATGCAAAGAAGATCAAACATCCTTAACAAAAGATGTAGGGCGATTTTGAAGTTGAGGGAGAAAATGAGATGGGAGTTTTTCGACATACCCTAACTGACTTGAACCGTTCAGGAAGAGCAAGACAAGATGAGCATTTGAGGTTAAAAAGTATATAAATTATAATTAAAAAAATAAATAAATAACTGATTGTTTCGCTAAATAAGACACTTCTTCCTCGGCTGGGATCGTTTAGTGCCCTTTGAAGCTGCATTTAAACTGCATTTTGGAAGTTCAAATCACAGGCACCATAGAAGGCACCTTTCCTGAAATGTTTTCCTCAAGAAACATAATTTCTTTATGACTGAAGAAAGAAAGACATGAACATGAAATGACATGAGATTGAGTAAATTATCTGTACATTTTTGTTCTGGAAGTGAACAAATCCTTTACGTTGATGTGTTTTTAAAATAACATACAGGCAACAACAGTTTCTAACATACTGTTTTAGCGCAACAAAAAGTGTAACATTACAGAAAAGGGCATGCATACACAAAAAACGTCTCGGGTTACGTATGTAACCCTGGTTCCCCGAGGGAACGAGACGCTGCGTCATCAACGCATCAACTTGGGTTTACCGTAACATACCAACAACTGGTCTGTCTTACGCCGCAGGGCAGCTCTGTGGACATAGGCATCCAGTGCGCGAACTGGGCACATGCAATTAAACTTCCGATGTTCAGGGTCCGTGAACGGAGGAGGATAGAAGGCCTGAAGCACGACTGGCTGAGGTATAGTGGTTGGGACCTTGGGACCATACCCTGCTCTAGGGTACAGGAAGGCTTTGGCCATACCGGGCGCAAAGTCTAGGCATGAAGGGGCCACCGAAAGGGCCTGCAGGTCCCCCACTCTCTTTAAAGAGGACAGTGCTAAAAGCAGTGTGGTCTTAATTGAAAGGAAGCGGTCTGAGATATCTTCAATGGGTTCGAAGGGAGGATTACACAGAGCTTCTAGTACCACAGCCAGGTCCCAGGTAGGGACACGAGGTCGTACTGGAGGCCTCAGCCTCAGCACACCGCGGAGGAAACGTATGACTAGGGGATTCTTGCCCACTGAGAGGCCACCAAGAGGGGTGTGGTAGGCCAAAATTGCCGCCACGAGCACCTTCAGGGTGGAGTGGGAAATTCCCGTGGAGAAACGGGCCTGTAAGAACTCCAGAACTGTACCAATCGGGCAGTTAACAGGGTCTAACTGGCGATCTCTACACCAAGCTGTGAAGAGCCTCCACCTATAAGCATACATCTTCCTCGTTGAGGGAGCTCTGAATTGGAGGATGGTCTCAACAACCTCGGTTGAGAGACCAGAAGCTATGAGTTGTGCCCCCTCAGGGGCCACACCCACAGCTTCCACATCTCCGGGCGGGGGTGAAAGATGGTACCCCCCGCCTGCGAGAGAATGTCCCTCCTGACGGGGATCCTCCACGGAGGGCCGTCCAGAAGGGCCACCAGGTCCGAGAACCATAGTCGACCCGGCCAGTACGGGGCTACTAATAGTAGACTGACCGTGTCCCGGCGAACTCTCTCCAGAACTCCTGGGAGCAGAGCAATCGGGGGAAAGGCGTATAGACGCAGCCTCCGCCACGTCTGTGCCATGGCATCCAGCCCCAGTGGAGCTGGATGAGTCAGAGAGTACCAGAGGGGACATTGCGATGTCTCCTGAGTCGCAAATAAGTCTACCTGGGCCTGACCAAAGACTTTCCAGATCTGATTCACTACTTCTGGGTGAAGTCTCCATTCCCCGGGCCTCAGCCCCTGCCTCGACAGGATGTCTGCTCCCCAATTGAGATGCCCAGGAATGTGAACTGCCTTGAGTGAAAGGAGTTTGTCCTGGGACCACACAAGGATCTGGTGCGCCAACTTGTTCAAGGGGCACGAACACAGACCTCCCTGGTGGTTGATGTAGTAGACCACTGCTGTGTTGCCGGTGCGGACCAACACATGGCGGCCTCTCAGGTCTGGGAGGAAGTGTCTTAGAGCATGGAACACTGCCAACATCTCTAGACAGTTGATGTGCAATCCGTGATGGCCAACATTCCACAGACCGCGGGCTGAGCGGCCACTCATGACCGCTCCCCAACCGGTGAGAGATGCGTCCGTCGCTAATGTGACACGGTGACAAGGAGTTTCCAACACCGGACCCTGAGACAGGAACCAATGTTTCTTCCACATGTCTAAGGCACGTAGGCATAGCCGCGTGACCTTGATTGTGCAAAGCGGATTTACCCTCGGGGAGAATCCCTTGGTTTTGAGCCACCACTGTAAAGGTCTCATGTACAGCAGGCCAAGAGGTATCACGTTGGACGCAGCTGCCATCAGACCTAGTAGTTTCTGGAACTCTTTTACAGTAAGTGACTGGCCTTCTCTGACTCTCCTGACCGAAGTGAGGATCGACTCGATCCGAGCAGGTGACAAATGTGCCTGCATCATGGTTGAATCCCAAACCACGCCTAGATAAGTGGTCCTCTGTAATGGAGAAAGTACACTTTTCTTGGCATTCAGTCTCAACCCCAGTGCTTTCCCCAAAGCGTTGATGATGAAGCTCGAGTTCCCGGTAGGGGAATCACTTACTCTCAGCTGCCTTAAAGGGATAGTTCACCCAAAAATGAAAATTGTATGTTTTCGCTTACCCCCAGGGCATCCAAGATGTAGGTGACTTTGTTTCTTCAGTAGAACACAAACAAAGATTTTTAACTCAAATCGTTGCAGTTGGCGTGTGACGCATCAACATGCTCAGGCATAGTAGACGCATGCCTCACTCATTGTGTACACAGTGCAGAGAGATTGTGTATACGACGGCTACTCAAAATGGTAGTTACTTGTGCTTATCCTGATTGTTGCAATCGATTAAAAACTAAAAGATTACGTTTGCTTGCGCAAACTCATCTGGGAGTGTTGACTTTTTTAACCGACTCACAACTTTTGAGCCATTGTTTTGTGTAAAGTGTGAAGACCTCAAAGTATCGTCACAAGCCGCAGGGTTTAATATTGTTTTGTCTATGCTTTTTTGACTTTCATTGAGCCCATTGACTACCATTATATGACTGACAGACTGCAACAGTTTGAGTTCTACTGTGTTCTACTGAAGAAACAAAGTAACCTCATCTTGGATGCCCTGGGGTAAGCAGATAATCATCAAATTTTCATTTTGGGTGAACTATCCCTTTAAAACTATTTGTTTCCTCATTTGCAAAATAATTCACATTCATCTTCATTACACAGTGTCCTGACCAGACGTGACATAATGCTGTGACACGCTATAAAAGGTATGTTTTCTATTTTAATTAGAGTAATCTGCCAATGGGGTAATAAAAATAATGCAATCTTATTTTGCTTACCCCATTGGCAGATTATTTTGCTTGTTTTAAGCAAAAACTCACTTATTTATTTATTTACTTTTTTCTGAAAACAAGACAATAAATTTTACTTGTCAAGAAAATCATCCTTGATTTAAGAATTTTTAGATATTTTGGCTGGAAACAAGACAACAAATCTAAGTAAGAAAAGCATTTATTAAAGGTTAGTGAGCACAAGCTATATTAAAGGGATTATTGTGTTTTAAATATGGATATTGATTCGCTACATGAGGCCTTTATTCACCACACAGAGCTGTGTGAGACACTTTTTATTATGGATGGATGCAGTTTATTTGACTTGTTTTGGTTTTGGCTTTTAGGAACAAATTAATTATTTTTCTAGCTAACTAGGTTCATTTTACAGAATAAAAAGGCAGATTTGGGAGTGGAAGACAATGCACTGACAGTAATGATGGAGAAACATTATGCGGGAGTAAAGAAAGAAAAGATGTCTGTACACAGAAAGACAGACATGAATGTGATCTGAAATCCACCCACTGCATGGGAATGACGAACGCTGAGTTTTGGGTGATTGTGTAAGAGAGGAAATAATGAGATTGCTATGGGTCACTGAACCGAGTCCATGCTGAAGACCTTCAGGCCTACAGAAAGTGAGAGAATTTCACAATGAGAGTGTTCCCTACAGAAAACACACTTTGATTGACACGAGGCCTCTCGAATGTGTAAGAAGGCAATTGAAAGCACGTGCTAATGTGAGTGTCATGAACACGTTCACAAATGTGTCCATAATTTGCAAACCGCTCAAACACATTTCACTTCTCTCTCTCTCGGTATATCTCAGCTGTACACCCACACACAGATGATGATTCATGCTGCTATGGTACAGTGAATACACACTTGAGCATTTGGAAACACTCTCTCTACAAATTAATATGCTTTTTTTATTTTTTCCTGAGGTGTACTTCTATTGTTAGTGTATTTTGCATAAAAAATATTCATAATGTGGTTTTTATGGCCACATTCCATATTCTTTCTGACCCATTTTGACTAAAGCAAATGCTGTGCATTTTAAAATTACTCTGTAATTCAAAAATTTTACTTGCAAAATTTAAAAAATGAGTGAAATAAGTATTTGATCCCCTACCAATCAGCAAGATTTCTGGCTCCCAGGCTTTCTTAAAGGAAGTGCTCCTAATCTCAGCTTGTTACCTGTATAAAAGACACCTGGGAGCCAGAAATCTTGCTGATTGATAGGGGATCAAATACTTATTTTGCTCATTTTTTTATATAAAAAATTTAAATAATAATTTAACACAATAATTCTAGTAAAATTTTAGAATTATAGAGTAATTTTAAAATGCACAGCAGGAAAAAAGTGTCAGAATGGGTCAGAACTCATTAAAATGCAAATCAATGTATAACTTTTTTGAAATGCATTTCAGTTCCCTTCTGGGAACTCGCACTGCGTCATCAATGCTTTGGGGAACGCCATTGGTGGGCCGCCCTCTGAATCATGTCTGCAACCAATGAAATGACGGGAGTGACGTCACCGGCGTCGTGACGTAAGCGACCAGGAAGTATAAAGCACGTGCGTTTGATGCCGGCGTCAGCTTTTGTCATTCAGCGAGAGCGCTCTGTGTATGTGTCTGTCTTTGCATATTGCTGTTTTTCTGTGCCAGTTTGCACAACATTATTTTGAGCAATATGTCAACCAAGAAAGGGGGAAAGAAAGAAAGTAGTTTTAGAGCGAATGAGCAGCCACATAGGCGGTGTGCTCCCCCATGCCAGTGATTCATCACTGGCGGGGATACACACAACCTATGCGTGGTCTGCTTGGGAGCGGAGCATGCACAGTCAGTGAGGGGGCTGGCTGCTGGCAGTGTGAACGCCTTCCACTGCGGGTGCTCCGTTCCCGGAAAGCCCTCTTCGAGGTCTGGCCCCGCTTCCGTCGAGGCGGAGTGGCAGCTGCACTCGTGGGGTTCGCAGTTAGATCTGCAAGAGGGAATGGAGACGGGCACTGCCCTATCTCCTTCCTCACCTGGCGGATCTAGTGACCTCCTTCTGGATGTGGAAGCCCGCACTGCGGTTCCTTCCCTCCGGGAGGAGGACGAATCAAGGCTTCTCCTATCTTCCTCCAAGGAGGTTGATGTGGAAAGCCTTGATTCAGTTCAACCGCCCCCCCCCCGATCGCCTCACTATGAGGAGCTAGTAGAGGTGTTGACTAATGTGGTAGCCAAATTAAACATTGATTGGCCCGCTGAGCAAAGCTATGAGCCGCAGAGAAGCCGTTTAGATGAACGCTTCCTGCGGACTAAGTCAACACCTCCTAGACGGAGCCTTCCGTTTTTCCCAGATCTACACAAAGAAATCGCTAGATCTTGGGAGAAACCATATTCAGCCCGCTTGTTCTCCCCCGCCATTGATCACTACGGTAATGTGGCGGGGATGAGCGAGTAGGGCTATAAGATGATGCCGCAGGTTGAACAGACGCTCTGTCACCTGGACAGGCATCATCTCTGAAGGCTCCGTCCTTGCCCAACAAGCCACTTAAAGTTACATCTAGCTTGGAGGGCAAGGCGTACACGGCAGCAGGTAAGGCTGGGGCTTGCCTTCACACCATGGCAGTCCTTCAAGCCTACCAAGCAGACCTGCTGAAGGAGTTTAACGATGGTGAGGAAGTGAGCGTCACAGAAATGCGGCGCACTGCAGATCTTGCTCTGCGGGCCACCAAAGAGACCGCCCGCGCTGTGGGCCGGTCTATGTCAGCCTTGGTGGCCGCGGAGAGGCATCTGTGGCAGACCCTGTCTGATATGAGGGAGAAAGACAGGGTCACCCTTCTGGACGCCCCCCTGCATCCATCTGGCCTTTTCGGTGAATCTGTTGACACGGTTGTCAGCAGACACCAGGAGGCCCGCAAGCAGGCGGCGGCGTTCCAGCGGTTCCTTCCTCGCCGCGTTTACTCCTCTGGGGCTGAACGGGAGCAGCCCCAGCCGTGTGCTAGCTCCTCACACAGAGAGGCTCAGAAAAGGAGTGTTGCAACCCGCACCCCTCCGGCAAGACCTAGAGGGCGGGGGAAGCAGCACTCTAAGTCGGGGGCCTCTGGGAAGAGGGCTGACCTGAGGGTCGTCCTCCAGTCCAAGAGGTCCTCGGCTAAGCGGCCCAGACTGCTGTGGCACAGGGCCAATGAGGGCAGCCCCTCTCGGGGAGGCTGGTGGTTCACCACATTTCATGGTGGCCGCCCCTCCTCGGGGCCCTCAGGAGATTCGTCAGCTAACCCTGCCGGTGTTACAGGGCGTGGCAGTCTCCCGCGAACATCATTCTCTAGTCCTTCCGCCCGGAAACGTAGTGGAACTAGGGAGTTCGCCGCCCCCACGGGGGCTTTTAGAACAGCCGATTCAGGTGTTTCCTGCCAGTTCACTGTTACAGGTCACCGAATCAGTTGTTCAAGTAAATCCAGAAACCAGTCTCGAGAGGCTGGTTCCCTTAGTAGACTTTCTGGCAGCGTGGAAACTACTGCCGAATGTATCTACATGGGTCCTGCGTACTGTAGAGAAAGGTTATTCTATCCAATTCGGCGCTCCGCCGCCACCTTTCAAAGGGGTATTTCCCACCAAGGTGGGCCCCGAGCAGGCTCTGGTAATGGAACAGGAAGTAGACTCCCTTCTGAGGAAGGAGGCCATCGAGGTGGTCCCTCTTCAGCACAGAGAGTCCGGGTTCTACAGCCGGTACTTCATTGTTCCGAAGAAGGATGGCGGGCTGCGGCCAATTTTAGATCTCAGATATCTGAACCGCTCAGTCAAGAAACTGAAGTTCAAGATGCTAACTATCAAACAGGTCGTGTCTCAAATCAGGTCCGAGGACTGGTTTGTCACGATAGATCTAAAAGACGCATATTTTCACGTCTCCATCCTTCCTCAACACAGGAAGTTCCTGAGGTTTGCTTTCAGGGGCAAAGCTTACCAATACAGAGTTCTTCCTTTCGGCCTAGCACTCTCACCCCGAACTTTCACAAAGTGTGTGGATGCTGCGCTGGCTCCGTTGCGACTCTAGGGCATCCGCATACTCAACTACATAGACGACTGGCTCATTCTAGCCAGTTCAGAGCAGTTAGCGGTTCAGCATCGAGGTGCTGTTCTCGCTCACATGAAAGAGCTGGGGTTGAGACTCAACGCCAAGAAAAGTGTGCTATCTCCATTACAGAGAACCACTTATCTAGGTGTCGTATGGGATTCGACCACGATGCAGGCACGAATGTCACCTGCTCGGATCGAGTCGATCCTTACTGCAGTAAATGCGGTCAAGCTAGGCTTGTCACTCACTGTCAAACAGTTCCAAGTACTGTTAGGTCTTATGGCAGCTGCATCCAACGTGATACCTCTTGGACTGCTGTACATGAGACCACTACAGTGGTGGCTCAAAACCAGAGGGTTTTCCCCGAGGGGCAACCCATTCCGCAAGATCAAGGTCACGCGGCGATGCCTACGTGCCTTGAGTCCGTGGAAGAAACCCTGGTTTCTCTCTCAAGGCCCAGTGCTGGGAGCTCCTTGTCGCCGCGTCATGCTAGCGACAGATGCGTCCCTCACCGGGTGGGGAGTGGTCATGAGTGGCCGCTCAGCCCAAGGCCTATGGAGCGACCACCATCTCTCTTGGCACATAAACTGCCTAGAGATGCTGGCCGTGTTTCGGGCCCTAAAGTTTTCCCTTCCAGACCTGAGAAACCGTCATGTGCTGGTCCAGACAGACAACATCGCGGTAGTCTATTATATCAACCACCAGGGTGGTCTGCGATCACGCCCCTTGTACAAGCTGGCTAACCAGGTCCTCCTGTGGTCACAAGGAAAGCTTCTATCTCTGAGAGCAGTCCATATACCCGGACGTCTCAATGTGGGAGCAGACGTCCTGTCGAGGCAGGGGCCGAGGCCCGGGGAATGGATGCTTCACCCTCAAGTAGTGAAGCAGATTTGGAGAGTGTTTGGCCAGGCTCAAGTGGACCTCTTTGCAACCCGAGAGACATCGCAATGTCCTCTCTGGTACTCTCTAGTGCCTCCAGCTCCGCTGGGACTGGACGCCATGGTACAGACGTGGCCGAGGCTTCGTCTGTACGCATTTCCCCCGATCGCTCTGCTTCCGGGAGTTCTGGAAAGAGTGCGCCGGTTTGGGGTACGGCTACTGCTAGTAGCCCCATACTGACCGGCCTGAGTATGGTTCTCGGACATAATCGCTCTCCTAGACGGCTCTCCGTGGGAGATTCCCGTCAGGAGGGACCTCCTATCCCAGGCCGGGGGCGCAATATGCCACCCCCGCCCGGAGATGTGGAGACTATGGGTGTGGCCCCTGAGGGGGCACATCTCATAGAGGCTGGTCTCCCAACTGAGGTTGTCGAGACCATCCTCCAATCCAGAGCTCCCTCAACGAGGAAACTGTATAGCCTTAAGTGGAACTTGTTTGCGTCATGGTGTCATGAACGCCTTCTAGACCCAGATAACTGCCCAGTAGGTACAGTACTGAAGTTCTTGCAGACTCGTCTTTCCGCAGGACTAACCCACTCCACCTTGAAGGTATACGTGGCGGCGATATCGGCCTACCACACCCCTCTTGGTGGCCTCTCAGTGGGCAGAGACCCATTGGTCACACGTTTCCTCCGCGGTGTACTCAGGTTGAGGCCTCGAGTCAAACCGCGAGTCCCCACGTGGGACCTGGCTGTGGTGTTGGAAGCTCTTTGTAAGCCTCCTTTTGAACCTATAGAAGAGATCTCTGATCATATGCTTACCATAAAGACAGCGCTGCTGCTTGCGCTAACCTCTCTCAAGAGAGTCGGTGACCTGCAGGCCCTTTCAGTGGCCCCATCATATATCGACTTTGCGCCCGGATTGGCCAAAGCGTTTCTCTACCCAAGAGCTGGGTACGTACCTAAGGTCCCGTCTTCAACACCACAGCCGATCACGCTACAAGCGTTTTATCCTCCTCCATTCATGGAGCCCGACCATCGGAAGTATAATTCTATGTGTCCAGTAAGAGCACTCGACACATACGTCCACAGAGCTGCCCTGTGGCGTAAATCAGAGCAATTGTTTGTCTGTTATGGCCCCCCAAGAAGGGGGTGCCCGGCTTCAAAGCCCACTATCAGTAGATGGATTGTAGATGCCATTTCTACTGCATACAAGTCCTCTGGTCTCCCATCTCCAATGGCAGTCAAGGCTCATTCCACTCGAGGTCTGTCGGCCTCTAAAGCTCTGATAGCAGGTGTCCCCATCGAGGACATCTGCAGTGCGGCGGGTTGGTCCTCACCTCTAACGTTCATCAGATTCTACGAACTTGATCTCAGAGCCACTCCTGGCTCCTTTGTCCTCACGTCCTAGCAGGCTAGGCCCAGAGTCTCATCCCTCCTGGTCTGGCAGCTCTCAAGACAGGAGATGTACCTCGCGTGCCTGAGGGCCGAGGTTTATTTTCCCTCTGGTTCTAGTGGATGACTAGACCAAGGATTAATTTTCCCTCTGGTTCTGGTACAACCAGACCAAGGAATACTATGTTCTCCTTGTGCGCCTGAGGGCCGAGGAATATCCTCCACACTGGTTCTAGTAGAAGACTAGACCAAGGCTATTCTCCCTCTGGTTCTGGTATGACCAGACCAAGGTCAATTCTCCCTCTTGTTCTGGCACGTATGGTTCCCAGACAGAGGTGTAATACCACTCGCGTCCTGGCAAGATTTCCCAGGCGGAGACATTCCAGTGTTCTGGCAGGTACACCAGACACTACTTGTGTCCCTCTTGTTCTGGCAGAATACCAGACAAAGGACTACCTTTTCCTCGTGTGCTTGAGGGCAGAGGAATACTCTCCCTCTGGTTCTGGTAGATGACCAGACCCAGGTTTATTCTCTCCCTCTTGTTCTGGCAGGACACCAGACAAAGGAATATATGTTCTCCTCGTGTGCCCGAGGGCCGAGGAATACTCTCCCTCTGGTTCTAGTAAGAAACTAGACCAAGGATTTATTTCTCCCTCTGGTTCTGCTAGATGTTCAGACCAAGGAGCTCTATCCTCTCCTCGTGAGCCTGAGGGCCGAGGAGGGTTTCTCCCTGTCGCTCCGGCTGAGGATCCGGACTAAGAATGACTCTGGTAGAGGACCAATGTTTTCCTCATGTGCCTGAGGGCCGAGGATTACTATCAATGCTCTCCTCGTGTGCCTGAGGGCCGAGGATTACCTTCCCTCTGGTTCTAGTAGCATACTAGACCAAGGATTATTCTCCCTCTGGTTCTGGTATGACCAGACCAAGGTCAATTCTCCCTCTTGTTCTGGCACGTATGGTTCCCAAACAGAGGTGTAATACCACTCGCGTCCTGGCCAGATTTCCCAGACGGAGTCATCCCAGTGTCTTGGCAGGTAAGTATTCCAGACACTGTATTTCCCTCTTGCTCTGGCAACCCAAGGGTTCTCCAGACAGAGGGTATTACTTCTCTGGAGTGATGCACCAGAGACTCAACACGTTCCTTTCCCTTGGCCTAGCAGCAGACACTGCGCAGGGGCTTGGAATCATGGGGGCGTGGGTATCTCATTCCCCAAAGCGTTGATGACGCAGTGCGAGTTCCCGGAAGGGAACGTCTCAGGTTACGTATGTAACCCTGGTTCCCTGAGGGAATGAGACACTGCGTCTCAGACCATAATTCCCACATCCCTACGGCGCTCACTTCATTCCTAAGAGCTGACGCCGGCATCAAACGCACGTGCTTTATACTTCCTGGTCGCTTACGTCACCACGCCGGTGACATCACTCCCGTCATTTCATTGGTTGCAGACATGATTCAGAGGGCGGCCCGCCAATGGCGTTCCCCAAAGCGTTGATTACGCAGTGTCTCGTTCCCTCAGGGAACCAGGGTTACATACGTAACCTGAGACGTTCTCTCACTGTTTAAAAAGACCTACCATTAAAATTATTGACTGATCATTTCTTTGTTAGTGGGCAAACATACAAAATCGACAGGGGATCAAATATCTTTTTTCCCCACTGTACACAATTACTGTGGTTTTGGAATAATAAAGTTTATGTTTAGAATGTAAGCTTTAACATTTTCATAGTCTAAACCTCTCATTCAGTTTTTTTCCTCATTTACTTGGCCTTGGTTTCCGTCATAACTCAGTTTTGACTTAGTGGCAATTATCTGCAACGCTGTGTTGTAGTAAAACAGTATGCAATAATAGCGTATTGAGTGCAAATTTTATTTTTTATCCAAATTATTAAATGGATGCCACTTTATTGGGACAATAAAGCCCACACCGAACATAACAATACCCAATCATTTATTTTCAACTTTTCGATTATTTCATTCATTTTTATTGAAAATAAATGCCTTTCTGACGTGATATGAGATTTCAAAAGGGAGAAAAAAAAGGTTTGGCAAAAAAGTGGATTGAGCAATTAGAAATTAGATTGATTTTATCCCTTACGTAATGGACTGTACTTGTAAGAATTAGCATTTCAGCCACAAGAGTATGTTTGAAAATTATATTCAAAACTACATTGATTTTCAATCTTTCTCACTCCCCTTACTATTTCTTCCTTTTAAAAAAATCACATAAACAGAGCTTGGTATTTCCTACCTGATCTTATGACGAAAACGTACCTGTTGGAACTTTTTCCGCAAGATGTGAAATACGTACCAATAAGTACGTTAATGCAGTTTCCAACAGAAATGTCCACTAGAGGCGGTAAAACAGTGAGGACTTGTAATTGTTTTTGTGCAGTTATAATTACAGATCCATATGTTTCGCTTTCTGAACGTAACAAGCTTGCTTGGTAGCTCAGCATGGAAATAGACTTAGGATGTGGAATCCTTGGGTTCGAATTGCGTGAAAAACATGACTTACGATGAAAGAGCTAAAAGAAGAGATTAAAAAACAAGCTAAAATGGCATGGTTGTCATTGCTTTTACATCACATTCGCTTTTGTTCATACTATCGGGTAAGTTTAGGTTCAGTGCAGATGGTATGTTATTTTAAAATGTCACAGAGCATTAGAGTTATAGCCCCACTCAACAGACATTTTAAGTCAGAACTGCGGTGACAGATACAAAACCAACGGCACATAAAACGTACCATATGTATGTTTAACTCTTCCAGGGAGAAAAAAACGAACACTATTTTAGTGCCACTCAGGTGGACATTTCTGTTGGAAACTGCAGTGATATGTACATTTTGGTACGTATTTTGTGTCTCACAAAAACATTCCCACAGGTAAATTTTTGTCATGGGACCAGGTTGGGTAGTTATAGTAAATATACTGATATAGTAAACTTGCTTGTTAGTGCACCCGGTACAGCATGATACAATGCAAGGTTGGCATGGTTGCTTTAGCAAGTGTGTTTTTAACTCACTTTTAGTTTTGTTAACGCTATCAATCAGGTTTAGGGTCAGATTTAGTCATTTTCAAACATGTTATTTTTAAATGTGACAGAGCATTAAAGGAATAGTTTACCCAAAAATGAAAATTAGCCCATTGTTTACTCACCCTCCAGGCATCCTAGGTGTATTTGACTTCCTTCTTTCAGATGAATGCAATAAAAGTTATATTAAAAATTATCCTGGCACTTTCAAGCTTTAGAATGACATAGGTGGGAGTTTCTCTTCATCAGTCCAAAACAAGTCCAATAAAGTGCATCCATCCAAAATAAAAAGTGCCTCACATGGCTCCGGGGGGTGAATAAAGCCCTCCTGTAGTGAATCGATGCATTTTTGTAAGAAAAATATCTATATCTAAAATGTACTAATCACTTTAATCTAGCTTGCGTCAACTTCTGGTAGACAGAATGACACTGATGTTGCGCATACACCGCTCAGAAGTGACGAATGCGGATGCGCCATGGAGAACGTAAAACAAAGCACCGAATTAGAAGTTCAAAATGTGGATTTGTAAAGAAAAATGTCAGAGGATTTCAATATAAACCAAGAGGAGACTGGAAGAAAACTTTGCTTCCTTTGCTCCTGTAAACAAACGTTGGTTTTCACGAGACTCACCAGTGCATGCGCAATGGCAACATCCTATGTTATCCACCCATAGCTGCTTCCATGTACAACTGTTAGCACGAGCTAGATTAAAGTGATTATTACGTTTTAGATATGGATATTTTTCTTACACACATGCATTGATTCACTACAGGTGGCATTATTCACCCCCGGAGCCGTGTGAGGCACTTTATTGGACTTGTTTTGGACAGATGAAGAGAAACATTCGCCTATGCTATTCTACAGTTTGGAAATGCCAGGATATTTTTTAATGTAACTCTGATCGCATTGGTCTGAAAGAAGGAAGTCATATACACCTAGGATGCCTGGAGGTTGAGTAAACAATGGGCTAATTTTTAGTGCAACATTTCATTCCTGTATTGCCGCGGTATGTACAACAGAACAGACAGCATCATAAAACATTGCCAAATTCATCTGTTTTTGGATAGGTCTGTTTATTAGCACCACTGAATATTTCATTTTAAAATTGTTGCAGAATGCCCAAAAGCAACATAATATTTTGCAGAAAGGTTGCAACAATTATTTTTTTCCAATGAGCCTGGGTTGACAGTTCAGTTCTTGTAACATCAAAAATAAAGAAAATCTAGAAGCTTTTTACACAATCAAAAATTAATGCATGTTTCATAGCAGTACCAGTATATCATAGTAGATTTTTGAACATGGGGAAGTTGGTTTAAAAAAAAACATCGAGTCTTTAAATGGAAAATAGAAATTGTTTTCTGAGATCAATGCCTGATCATTCATTGCTCCATGTGTTTGCATGTCGCACATTAAGAAAGCTGCTTTTCTAATACCCAGAGGGCTGTTTATAATAACTTAACACAATCATTCGAGGCCATTAGGGGTGACAGAGCGGAATCTGTTTGAGAATCAAACCCCCAGTCATCCCAGAGCGACTCTAATGAAGATATCATAAATCTGTTGTGTGATGATGGGTGTTCTGCTCATTGCTTAGTAAAATCAGTGTTAGAGACAGATTTAGGCCACAATTTTACAGAACCGATATTTTGGTCATACAGCAGGTCTGGGTGATTTAATAGTTGTAATGAATCATTCAACATCCTTCACAATTTACATCGCAGATTTGGATTACATGTTAAAAATCAATATGGAGTCAACCAGTGTACTGCTATGTTCTATCCAGCTAGTCATATTTTAAACATATTTATACTTTTTAACTGGATAAATGTAATTATTGTCACAATTAACAGATATTTGTATGAAAGCATTTTGATAATATGATTATTTATAGTGTATTTATAGTGTAAATCTGGCTTTTTATCATATTCACATATTCTGACAAACATGCATCACATGAAGTTTATAGGTTTATGTGATCCAAATAAATGATTTTTTAAAAACAAACAAACAAACAAACACTAAAGAACACTAGATCTCATCATAAGATTCACATTACTGTATTTCTTGCAACATTAAATCAATCACTGAAGCTGAGTGACCACTGCACAACCCCTGACCCTATGACTTCCGACCCCACAGGGCTTTAGTTATCAGAGAAAGCAAGTAATATTGTTTATATTACACAAAGATATTTTTAAAAATGTTTCAACTGTTGTGTTTTATACAATGAAAACAAACTGGACCCCACTGGCTTCCAGTCCATGGACAGAAAACTTTTTAGACAAACAAACATTTTTCAAAATATCTTCATTTGTGTTCCACAGAAGAAAGAAAGGCTGAGTAAATGTTTGTAATTCTTGTGTGAACTACACTCTTAAAAATAAAGGCGCTTTAAAGGGTTCTTCACAGCGATGCCATAGAAGAACCATTTTTGGTTCCACAAAAAACCATTCAGTCAAAGGTTCTTTAAGGAACCATCTCTTTCTTACCTTTTTATAATCTGAAGAACCATCTTTCACCACAAAGAACCTTTTTGTGAAACAGAAAGGTTCTTCAGAAGTTAAAGGTTCTTTATAGAACCGTTTAGACAAAAAAGGTTCTTCTATGGCATCGTGAAGCACCTTTATTTATAAGAGTGTATCCCTTTAAGAACATGTGGAGATGAATCTCATTACTCACCACACATTGTACCAGTGGGAAAGCAGAAACTTCCCGTCCTGTTTTTTATTCCGGTGTTGCATCCATGCCTGCAGGACCTGAAAGAACCGCTGGAAGCCCCACTCTGCCCAGGTCCCGGTCCTCTCCACCTGCACCCTTTCGTCGACCTGGTCCAGTTCTGTCTCTTACTTTCTCCCTCTGGTTCCTAAACAATCCCTCACCGTTCAGAGGGCTCGTTTATCCCAAGCTCAGACCGTTTCTGGAACCTCGAGAATCCAGTTAGTACAAGCTTGTTGGCTGTGCTGAGTGATGAAGCTGCTTGACGGTGGTGTTATTTTTGCTGTGAAGAGAGAGAGAACAAGAAGCATGCTCAGGTTCATTAATCTTTCACTGCAACAGAACCAAGTGAGTTTGACGGTCCTGCTTTCCTCGTCCGGCAACAGTGTTGCCCAAGCTTGTCTTTACAGTGCAAATCCAAAATAACACAATCCAAGTTCCCTTTCCAAGTCAAAACGAGTCCCAAAGAGTTATGCAGATGTTTTGTGTATTGCAATTGTTTAATAACCAAGAATGGAAGACTAGTCCTTTTTCAACTGGAAATGAAGAAAAGCTCAAAGATCAAGTGAAAAGAAGAACAGATGGAGAAGTTTAAAGGTCAGAGGCCATGCAGCCGTGCAGATAGTTCCAGAAGAGAGCAGGAAGGATGTTGGGAGCTCTGGCTTTAAATATTGAAATCCCATCTGACAAAACGTCCAAGGGAATCACAGCATCCACGATCAACCTCCGGAAGACTTGAAGTTTAAAATTCCCCAAACATCCTTAATTCACCTTCAACGTTTCCCATTTAAGACTCTGGTTTCAGCATCTGTGTTTGTTTGTTTTTTCATGCCAGTCCCATTTTTAACTGCATTCAGGTCTTTCTTCATATTTTGTCTGGCATCTTCCCTCCTGAGCTCTCAGTGTTGCTCAGAGCTGCTCACTCCATCGCTCTCTCTCTTGCTCGCTTTCTCTCCATCAGTTACTTTCCCTCCTCCCGCGCTCCTTGTCTCCTCTGTGTTGCTGTCTGTATCCTCCGTTTCCTCCCTCTCTCCTCCTCCTTCTCTCTCGGTCCACATGAAAGCTCCCAGAGCGAAAGTCAGTAACAGACTGAGTTCATTCATCAGTGGCTATGAAATCACTCATGCACACAGAACATAAAATGAACAACATTTGAATGTGATTTCAGAGTGCCAGACTAAACTACAATCAAAAACATTGACAAATTTAGTTTAGTTTTAGTTACTAAGCACCATAACGGTATACTTTCACATGTAATACATGTGTGTGTGTGTTATGCGGTATATGAAATAATTGTAATTTTTCATTTTAATATAATTTATGTTATATATTATATATAATGTGGAATTTATAATATACATGAAATTATCATTTTATTTAAAAATGTATAAAATAAGTGTATAATTTATATATTCTTTTAAAAAAATACAACTTTTAACAGCAAAGGTGAGGACTCATTTAAAATGGTCAAATTATAGAGACATTGGAGAGACAGGAGAACAAGGGGAAAGGGAAATTATCTTCAGTTACAGAGCATGTTGGGGTATGTGATCGTTTAGACAACTTCTGATGGCCTGACTCAGCCTTACACACATGCACACCATCTCCCATGCTTGTGTTTTCTTGCTTCTGACTTAACCCATAATCCAACAGTAGCCAGTTGCTTAGCAACTGCCTCCAGGGAGACTTTTTCCGCATCAAAAGCAGCCTGCCCAAGACATGTGAGTCAGAAAACTAAGGATGTAGTGAGGGGGAATGTGGGAGGAATGGAGAGGGAGGGATAGATAAAGCTGACACAGAGTCATAACATATGTCAGAATAAGAGAACCGCAGCTCCTCATGAGGAGGAGGCGGAGTCCTGCCCAATTCCATCAAAATTTATTTATTTTATTCACCCTCCTTTATTTTTAGAGAAGAGGATGATGAAATATTCACAGGCTGCAACGCAAGACTCACATCGCAATGGCAAACCCAATGCAAGCATCTCTTTCCCAAAGCTTACCAGGCTGATAACCACACAATATAACATTTTGAACGGCAAAATTTGCTCTTTATGTTTAAAATGGATATTTTTAGTGTTTTTTGGATTGATTTATTAATTGATCAACATCTTTACAATTTCACACCGCATGACATTATACTGTACAGCCTAACCTTGCCACAACCAACTAGCCTTGATTACAACCTACTGTATCAACCCATGGTGTATATCATTTTCCCTTCATGATATGATACATTTTATTACACATACGCAGGCTCTGTAAAAGTTCTGTTAAAAGTTAAATACTTTAATGTGCAGTGATAATATTTATGATTAATTTTTAATCTTGTAAGACAGAATCAGATCATTGATGGTCACATGCACATTTGAGAACATAAAAGTGATACGTTATTCATTAGGTAATTAACAGAGGTGGGTAGAGAACCCAAAATCTGTACTCATGTCACAATCACCAGCTGGAGTGCCCGGCAGCCCCACTAGAGGGCACTCCAGTGTTTACCCTTTATGTTATGTGTTGTCTCAACCCGTCATGCTTCACCCTTGTCTGTGTCATGTTTTCATTGGTTCCCCTCATCCTTGTGTCCGTTTCCCATTGGTTGTTTCTGTCATGTGACCCCTAGTGTTTGGTATAAAGCCCTCCCTTCCCCCTCTGTCTGTACTGATCGTTGTTTAGTGTTTAATCTTCCTTGTTTCTAGTTCCTGGTTCCCGTGTTTCTGTGTTTTTCGACCCCTGGACTGTTTTCTCGTTTTGACCTTTCGCCGCCTGCCCCGACCTTTGATTGTCTCTGGATTATTCTTCTGGATTTCCCTTGTTGTTCCTGTTTGCTGGTGTTCGACTCATGCCTGTCTTGACTACGTCTTTTAATAAAGCTTTGCACTTGGATCCACACGTCAGTCTCCAGGCCCCCATTGTTACAACTCAAGTAAAAGTACAAGTACTTATGGAAATATTTACTCAAGTAAGAGTAAAAGTAACAATCTTAATAGTTACTTGAGTAAGAGTAAAAAAGTATCTGATGGAAAAAGTATTCAAGTAGCTAGTTACTAGTTACGTCTGATATGATTGATATGAAGTGAAAACCCTGAATTTCCAACTGTTTGGAAAGCTTCCGCACACCTCTCCTTGAAAACATAGGCTGAAGTAAGGTGTTTATATATATATATATATATATAAGGGCTCGCAAAATTTCTGGTAGCCCTTCGGGCAGGTACTCTTCAGATTTTTGTAGCCCGAAAATTAATTTAACTAGCCCAAATAAAAAAAGACCTTTTTTTAAATATAGAAAACCAGATAGGAGTCTAATCAAAAATGTTTTTAATACACAAATATAAACAAATATCAAGAAAGTAATTTTATTTCATTATATTTATTTCATTTAGTGTATCTGCAGAATTTTTTAAATATTACAGTTTTTCTTGATTGCTTTGACCTGGTTAAAGAAACTAGGATCCACTCAGTTTTTATCATCACTATCTCAGCAGAGCAGAAGACACGTCTTGCAAATGTGTTAACCCTTTCTCATTGGATTGACACATTTTCCCAACCCTTTTGCAAAACAGGTAACACGGATGTCATTCAAGCAGTCCAAACTCCATTGTCTTAGCTATGGTAACCAAACAGAAACCATCTATTCCTAAACATTAGAAACTACCTAGATCAGTATGAAATCACTGAAGCACCCATTTGACACTCCTTCACACAAATCTTCAATTAGCAATCAGTCTGCTGACCTAATAAAAAAAAGTGCGACATCTGTGTTGTTCTTTGCCAGCATGGATGGAGGAGGTCTAACGCAGATGAGAGTGAGAGTAAGAGTAAGAGTAAGAGGTAGAGGGGTCAGAGGAAGAGCAGGTGGAGGTGTAGTTGGAAGGGCTTTAGATGAAGTTTTTCAGATGAAATTCGGGCAACTGTTTTGATCACGTTTTCAATCATAGCTTTTCTCTTAGAGAGGCTGGACAAAGAGTCCAACCTGTTCTAAACAGAAACACTGTTGCATCCATTGTCAGAATTTTTTCGACAGGAGAACAGGTAATGTTGCTGTACAGTAGATACAGAAATATCTTCAGTGATATACCTTAAGTAACTGTTTCCTCATTTCCATTACATGTATTCTCTATAGAATCCAAAAGCTAACATTCTCTGGTGGTAGAGGGAATTTTTTTTAGTGCTGAGCAGGCCATTGTAAACATGGATGTGGCAAACAATGCCATAAGACTGCATGAAATCAGGGAAGCAGTGATTGCTTATACTTTACTGTAATAGATTTTATATTTATTTTCTTAATTTCTTATACTCCAATATATTTACAGTTTTTTTCAGTCGCTAACAAGCGTTTGTCCAATCAGTTGTCACATTTTCAAAACTCTAAACACAATTAGCACAGCATCGGTGTTTTGTGGCCATACCATTTACACATTTCATGTCGTTTTCACCCAATATGCAGTCAGTGAACACATTTCCACAATGCTTACATTTTCTTAACAGACAAGCTATACCTCCCAACAAAATTATGGATTGTTTTTGTAGTATTTACGAATGTTAGCACACAACATCCCACAATAGCAAAAACAATATTCCAAACCTTAGATACAGTATAAAAACCTCTGCTTCTGCAATGATATCAGTTCAAAAACAATATCAATATCAAAAATATATCTCAGCTGATAATAAACAAACAATTGAATAATTGACACACAGCTGATTTATGTTGGGTAAATTGGGCCAACCACAGCTGATTCCAGTCTGGCTTACACTCAGAGGCAGTGATTATTTTTTTCTATTACATTTACACTTCTACAGTAAAATGAGGACTTTGAGGAGTGATGTTTTGGAAAGAGGGTTGGAGTCAATTCAGGAATTAACTCAACAATTCCAATTCAAAGAAGGAAATGGAATTGGAATGGAATTGGAATTCAACAACAATTACAGGAAACAGAGTTGGAATTGAATTGGAATTACAGGAAGTGGAATTCAATTGGGGGAAATTCCACTGAATTCCATTTATTGCTGTTTCTGAGCATCTATGTGTGATTGCATTTAGAGACATACATTTTAACTTTATTTATGATGCTTTACAAATACCAAGTAATGTATGAAATAGAGTTGATCAAATGCAAGTAAATAAAAATGAGAACTGTACATTATGAATTAATAATTGAATGACAGTGGTGATAAGTTTCTGTATGTACTATACATTCAATATATGATTACCACATAATATATGTCTCAACTCACAAAAAAAAATTAGTCATGTTCATTCATGTATTTCATTCACTTTTTATTGCATCGAATTATCATCATTTCCTGAAATTTGGCATGTGAAATGATCATGCTTAACCAACTAAACATACAGTACTTTGTATTTCTTTTATATGTTTGTTGTTTATGTGATTTACAATATTTAATGTACTATAAACTAGCAACTCAAGTGGAATTTTTTGGAATTTATTTGATTTCAATGCTGTTTCCTGACATTCCAATTCCAAATCCAATTCCATTCCAGGAAGTGAATTGGAATTTACCATTCATTCTCAATTCAATTCATTTCAAGATCGCAGAGATTAGATACAGTAATTTTGTGCTTTTTATAGACGACCCCCCCCCCCCCCTTTTTTTTTATCTGGGCTTTTTGCTGTTGTTGTTTTTATTTATTTATTTATTTATTTGTTCTGAATGCTGGTGTGTGTTTCATGGATATTTTGTTCACTGTAAGCAATACAGTAAAACTTTTTCCATCCTATCATACCATGTTTCTACTGTAGCTCCTGTAATAAACAGAAAAAGAAACTTATTTACTTTTTACTGGAATGCTTTTGAATGTGAACATTACTGTACATCTGGACAGACAGTTCCCAACCAAGAAATTTACAGTTTTTTACAGACGCTAGGACACATTTCTCAATACTTAGGTCACTTTTGCAAAACTCTTGACACAGTGAGCACAACAGAAGTCTATGTGGGCTAAACTGAGGATCAATTATCATTGTTTTGGCACAAAATGCATTCAATGACTACATCTCTCAAATTTCATGAATTCTTTTCTCACTCAGACACAACAACTGCCAAAAATCTTTGTACGTACAGCACATTTTGCACATGCTTACATACTGTTTTCAAAACTGTTAAACTTATGTTCCAAACAATAACATAATGCAAAACTGAACAAGACAGCAAAATTCAACAGCAATATTTTATTGAAACATATTTCAAATCTAAAAATGCAGATTAGCATTACTATTGTATCTGTATCAGTGGATGGTGTGTATACAAATTCTTGTATTTTGGAATTACTTAGTGCAAAAAAATAAAAAATAAATAAACAACATAAAATACTGACGAATTCTGCATCATGTCTGATTCATTCCAGTAACATATATTGCAGTTATAAACAATATATATTGCAATTATAAACAGATGTTTCCTTGTTTTACACAAGAAAACAGTTTGTAATGCTACATGTTGTTAGTGTTTTTTAGGTCATTGTTTTGTGGGTGACAAAGTGTGTTTGTCGGCTGTCAACCTTTGCTAGTGTTCTGGAAGAATGTGTTTATTTGAGACCTGAATAAAGTGTTTTGGTAGTTGTAGTGCATTTTGAATGTGAAATGAACTGCTTTGCCAAGCTGAAAGTCAGTTAGGAGAATTGTGTGAAGAGTTTTGCAAAAGTGACCTAAGTATTGAGAAATGTGTCCTAGCGTCTGTAAAAAACTGTAGTGTCAAAATGGTGGATTGCATGTTTTGCATGCAAATACCTGTAAAACTGAAACATAAAAAGTCTATGCAGTTTTTGTAATGTCAACAATAGCCAGTATTTTGAAACCTGGTGTACTTTGATTGACTGCATGTACCTTGTGAAGTGAAAACAAGTGTTATTCTTTGACAGAATAATTTCATTTTGAGTCAGATTTCCAGTGTTTTGGTAAAGTTAGTGTGTGCAGAGAAAGATGTGTTCTATTTTGAAATGAAGAGTTAGTATATATTTAACAAAATGTATTTTTGAGAAGAAAATTATCCATTTGGCCAATTGTGTTTTGTAGGTGTGAGTCTGTGTTAAGAGTTTAGAAGAAGTATCTGAAGTATGGGTAAGCGCTTGTTAGCGATTGAAAAAAACTGTAACTGTATTTTGGTTTAAATTTATTCTCTGTAATATTTACAGTATTTCAGTTTTGAGACATGGTTTGAAAAAAATGAATGTCATGGAATCAAGAAAAAATGCATCAAAGCATTTCTTATTCTGGATCCAATTCTTTGCAAAAAGGCAAATTTGACACAGCCTATATAGAAAGACAACAAATGGCACTGGCAATAGTCTACAATGACAAGCAATGGTGCGCTGATTCACACTGAGTTCTGTATTTTGTATTTTGTTGTCCATTGTGTAATGACTGACTGAAAGAGCTCATATAGTTGTTTGAAAGTTGTGCTGTTTGGAGGTAAAATTTGCTTTTGTTGCATATTTTAAATGTTTTGGCGCAGTTAGAGCCTTTTGCAAACAAAATGTGCCATTTCGACCGTGAGTGCCACTGTTTAGGCCTGTGTGTTAACTGTTTTAAAAATGTGGAGTTTGAGTTGACGGCTGCATTAAAGCAATCAAGAAAAACTGTAATTTAAAGCAATTCATAACCATTTTTAAGATCTGTAAAAGTAAAATAAACAGTAATGGGATTGGACAATGTAAAGTAGAATATTAAGCCATAAAATGGCATGATTTAAAATTCAGATACAGTTTCACACAAAAACAAAATATGTTACATTATGGCATTTCATCCTTTATAACATTAAAAGGGATAAATTGAGTATATAATTTATTATATTTATTTAAAACATAAATATTACTGTACTTGTTTAGATTTTTAGAAGGCACCTTAACTTTTTACATTTACAACTCTGTGTTTGCTGCATAAAAACATGGGTCGATAATTGCAATCATTTGACAATAAACAGCTGAAAAAAATGTATTGGAAATTAAAAATTCATTCTCTGTCACGAGGGGGCGCTTTAGGAGCGCTGAAATATTACGGTTTCCATAGTAACAGCTGTATACAAAGCAGCATTAACGCAGTTTTATCAGACATGAAATGAAAATTCCAATGACACGTTTCTGAGGACAGTAACGGAGGAACGCCATCAAATGTAGTGAAGTAAAAGTACATTTTTTTTCACTATAAATCAGTGGTGTAGTCTAGCTTTTTGTAGTGAGTATACTGTGATTTTTCCCTCCCAGCCTCATATTTGACCCATCCCAGAGCAACACCCGAAACGCCATCACAATTAATGCATACAGGATGCATGTAATTGAGAGCATTCTGAAACACTGCTTATGTGTTATCAACATGTTGATTTATTGTTTGCAAGTTTTATGAGCTGTCAATTTTAAACGCACATTTAGGGGTGCAAGTTGGAACTATTATTATTTTTCTTGCATCTGCAGAGCTGCCAACTTTTAAGTTAGAGTAAGAGTTCCCACAACAGAGTTGCCCTAGGGGGGTCCGGGGGCATGCTCCCCCGTAAGAAAATTTTGTACATTTTACAGTTAAATTCATCTATTTAGTGCACTTTGAGAATTCACAATTAAGATCAATACAGTTTCAGTGTGCAAACTAAACAAAGAAAAAAGCTATTGAATCGACTTGATCTTGAGGTTTAAAGGGGACTCAATCCCATTTTTAGTTGTGATATGGTGTCTCAGTCTAAATTACTCTCATACTGGTATATTTAGTAAGCAAACAAATTAGAATATAATGATAATAATATTATATTATTATTCTTATGACAATAGTACTGGAAAACAATTGTGTAAAATAAATGAAAATGAGTATTTCTCATATCTTATTTTACCTTATTCTACAGTAGGGAAATTACACTTTTCTCTTAACTTCTTAACTTCAGTAGGGCTTAAAACGTAGCCATATCTGCCACTTTAATCATGATACAAACAAATTTTTGTGGTGATTTGAGGAAATTTACCAGCCATAAATATATATATATATTTTTTTCCTGGCCATGAAACTGTTTTTGCAGTTGCTGCTTCTACTAATGAAACATTTTTAATTATAAAGTAATAATAATAATAAATTGAAAATTAGAACTAAACACTGCATTTTAATCATGATATAAACAAGATGCTACACACATGTAGCATGAGCAGTTTTTTTTATTTATTTAAATTTGATTTTATTTGAAGCAAAAACTGAATGGCCTGACTTCAGCATTGTGAAATATATATATATAAAATGTCATACTGTGTTTTTGTATCATAAAATTATGTTAAAAAAACAAATATGATAATCACTAAAAACGACTCACTTAAATTAATCGCAAAAGTCCCTTTGTAATCAATGAACCGCTTATTTACAGTGAGAGGACTGGCAAGGCAAAAAAATCTGGCTTTTAGAGGTGAGTGAATTCAGAACGTAATGGCCAATCACAGGCGTTCTAGATCAACAGATATGTCTGTGATTGGCTACATTGCTCAACGCTACGAAAACACGTTGTCTTTTGGCGATTTCAAGAGTACAACCACAAATACGGAGCCTTTACCAAATTTGTTTAGGCAGTATCTTATTACAGTTTTAACTGAGGGTGCTTTTGACTGCGTGAGAAAATGGATGTGTGGCGTGAAAGCGTGTGAAAAGTGTCAATTGCGCGAGTTGCCAGCCCTGTGCAGTATCACACGAAGCGGCAGTAGCTTCAAGGACAGGCTTGTGAAAACACTGAAAGAGTGTAATTTGAGTCTGTTTTAGTTTCATAATTCATATCTCATTTTCTGGTTTGCGTAACTTGATTTCAAACTCGCGCCGAGAATCGCCACATCAAGTCAAACAATACGCCTCGCTAGACAGACCTGGTTAATTTATGAATGAAAGTGTGAAAATTATGTCACAATACCATGTTGTAACGTATCCTCATGCTTTTTAAAGTGGGTATACGCAAATCCTTGACCTTTTCTAGTGGGTATACGGCGTATATCGCGTATCACGTAGACTACACCACTGCTATAAATGTACTTGAGTAAGAGTAAAAGTACCTATCTTTAAATATACTCTAAAAGTACTAGTTACCCCAAACATTTACTCAAGTAAATGTAACGAAGTAAATGTAATTCGTTACTACCCACCTCTGGTAATTAATTGCTGAAACATTGAGTTAAAGGGAGGTGGGGGTATTAGTATTTCTGTGCCAAATACACACTTCCGGGTTTATTACAAGTTTCTGAATTTTTTTTTCAAACATGGCTCTTCATGACATCCTCAAGGGTGGAACTCCTTATATGGGCATTTCTCCCGGAAAAGCCCGCCCGCGCACACGACCAGAGCAAGCGCAAGAGCGCGCCCATCAACGCGCTTCATTTGGCTGCACTGTTGCACGGGACTCACTCAGGATGAAAGTCTCTAAAGAAGTGTGGTTTTGGTTGTAAGGCAAAAATAACTTTGCTCAGCTTCCTGAGGAACCCAGCGTTACGTGAACAGTAGATGCAGTTTGTTTTTCTGGGGCAGAAACTGAGTTTTGCAAGTGTGTTTGTTGACGAACGTATTATGAACAAAGCCCAGTTCCATGCTGGATTTACACATCGTTTGATACTGAAAGATGGAGCGGTAGCTATAAAATAATCCCATTCATGATTCAGAACTGCAGCTGGTAAGTGAAATGGCATCAAATGTATGTGTTTTGTTGACAATCACGAGCACTCGCTTGTCAATCTTTAGCTCCACCCACGGCGCGCCTCCCGGTGCTTGGCTGTTTTTGGAGAGAATCGTAAAGCTGTATCTTTCTTTTGTAAATATGATAAAAGACTTTTTTGGAGATATGAAGAATGCAGTATTGGTACTCAAGATTAACATGAGATTGGGTGAAACTGTGTGTGTTATGCCCCCTTTAAGTTAGTATGGAGGTGTTACGCCCCATGGCTCAAAAGGACGTAACAAAGACAGGGACACACACAAAAGTGCCAAAAATATACGAAATTTATTAACAAAATAGAACTATACAGAAAAAAACGATGTAACATGAGATTGTCAAGAATCAGTGGTGTAAAGTTAGGTGAATGCATGAAGTGTGATGGACTGTAGTAATGTGGGATGCAAAAGCATAAACAGAAAACAAACGGAGCAAAGTCCAAAATGCAGCCGCGCCCGCAGTCAATTTTCATAAGGCCCTTTTTAAGAGAAGAGACCGGAAACCAACAGCAGGTGTCCTCGATAAGCACGCCCACCACAAGCTCCTTTGGAAGGCAGCACAATTCCAGTTCAACTCAGGGATGACGCACATAGGTCGTCACACCCCACCCCTTAAGACAGGGGTCTATCAAGAAACCCTGTAACATACAAAAAAAAATTAGCAAAAATTTAAGTGCACTTTAATTACCCAGAGGAGCACGCGACAGGACATCAGCGACAACATTTTCAAATCCTCTGACATGTTGAATATCAAGGGAGTAAGCCTGTAAAAACAGAGACCAACGAATAAGCCTTTGATTCGGGCAATGGAAAGAATTCAGCAACGTTAACGGGTTGTGATCCGGAAAGACCACAAAGGGTTGACCCAAACCAACGTAAACCTCAAAATGTTGCAAAAAGCCCAAAACAGAGCCAAAGCTTCCTTTTCCACTACGGAATAATTCCATTGATAGGAATTAAACTTGCGAGAAAAGAAACTGACAGGATGGATCACACCTTCCTCATCGGCCTGTTGAAGCACAGCCCCTGCACCAACTTGGCTTGCATCCACCGAACCATCAGACTTTGCAACCAGCAAGCAAGGCGATGCCCAGTCTGAACTCGAAGGAACTGCTATATCATTTTCCAGCATATATTTGATTTCTGCCTCCATCAGCTTTCGTTTCTCTGGTGATACTCGATAGTAACGTTGTTTTATAGGTGGGGAGTTACCCACATCAATGTCGTGTTCAGCCCAGTCAGTACGTGTTGGCGTGTCTCCAAACAATTCTGGAAAACTCTGTAACAAAGAAATCAAATCTACAGACTGTGAAGGTGACAAGTGAACCAGAGTAGCATCAAGTTTTTCCAAAGATTCGGTATTGTTTAATCGCCCATGTAAAACACTATCATCAGGTTCGTAACCCTCTTTCTCCCACTCTTTCTCCCCTGAACAAAAGTTTGAAACAGACGTCGCAAGTACAACTGAATGAACGGATCCATCAACATTTGGCTTAGAATTCTCATAGTACGGTTTTAACAAATTTACATGATATAAGCGAGTAGACTTCCTCCGATGTGGAGTCGCCACTATGTAATTTTCATCACTCAGTCTACGCTTTATCACATACGGGCCCTCAAATTTCGCTTCAAAAGGAGAAGTCGGCAAGAGACGTGACACAAGAACCTGATCTCCTGGCTCAAAAACACGGCGTTCAGTTTTACGATCATACAACCGTTTCATCTTATGCCGTTGCTTTTCAAGCTTAACATTGGCTAACTCTCTTGCTTGTATCAACCTCTGACAAAATCCATCGACATATGCAAGCAAATTTTGTGGTGAATCTGAACTTTTTACAGAATTTTGAAGTACTGCCAAAAGCCCACGAACTTTATGACCACAAACTAAGTCATTAGGACTAAATCCAGTGCTTTCTTGTACAACTTCACGTGCAGCAAAGCACATAACGGTAAACAAATACTTGCTTCCTGACTTGGAACATGGTAGAGGACCCACACAATCCACGACAACATGTTCAAAGGGTTCACAGTTCGCTGGAATCGGATTTAATGGAACTGGCTTCAAGATCTGATTCGGTTTACTAGTAAGTTGACAAGTGTGACACTTTTTAACATAAGCGGAAATATCACGCTTCAATCGTGGCCAAAAAAAATAACGTAGAACCCGATTGTAGGTTTTCTTAACCCCAAGGTGACCAGATTTTTCATGAGCAACTTCTAAAACCTTAGAGCGAAACTTTGTGGGAACAACTACTTGAACAATAGGATCACCAACAAAATCCTGGCCATGAGGACTCCATTTCCTCAGCAAGAGTCCGTCCTGAATAAAGTACGCTCTTGCCACATCGGATACGTCACTGTCAGAAAGTGCAAGAGTGAATAATTCAGACAATGAAGAATCTGAATGTTGTTCCTTACTCCATTCATCTGTAGAGAACGTAAAAGACAAATCAGACAAGTCAGGTATAGGAAGAGAAACAATTGCCTTTGACACTTCCTTGGTCTCATCGGTCAGGACACACTCAGCCTTCTTGACCATAGCCCGAGTTGCAACAGCTACAGGATCTCCCTTTATAACTTCTTGAGTAACCTCACTCTTCGACAAAACCATAGGAAATGACGGTACACTAGGCCAAACCTGACCTCCTGCCAATTTGTTACCCAAAATAAGGTGAACCCCCTCAATTGGTAACACAGGACGCAGTCCTACCACAACCTCACCAGTCTCAGATTGCGAGGAAAATGGCAGAGTGGACTCTAAAATGAATGAATCCACGGCTCCAGTGTCCCGCAGGATTTTAATGGGAACTTCCATAGATCCATCCAACAAAGACACTCGCCCTTCTGTAATAAAAGGAGCAAAACTAGACAAACAATCATTAGAAAGTTTAATATCAGTATCACATAAGTGAACAGAATTGGCCATTGCGGCAGGTTTAAATTTACCCGTCTCAACGCGTTTATTTTTACTTTTAAGTATCAAACAGTCAGCTTTCCAATGTCCTTTTCCCAGACAATAGTTACAAGTTTTGGACGGATCAAATTTGCTTGAAAATGTGCAATCAGACTGTAAAGTGGTATTTGTAAAACGAGCTAAGCCAGCGTCCTCCCGTGTCTGCCAAACAGCAGCAGTACTCCTATGAGTAAGCACATAGTTATCAGCCAATGACGCAGCTTCTTCAGGAGACTGAACTTTGTGTTCATTAACATACGTTGCAATTTGCTCCGGAACAGAGGTTTTAAACTGTTCAATTATAATCAACTCAAGCAAATCAGCAAAGGTTTTAACGTCAAGGGATGCACACCAACGCGTAACATGTCGTCTTAAATCCCGCACAAACTCCAAATGGGTCTGACCTGGAATCATCTTACATGATCTAAATCGTTGTCGATAAGTTTCAGGCACACACTCATAGACTTTCAACACTGCCGCTTTAACAGTATCATAGTCCTTACACTCATCAATAGTTAAAGCAGAAAAAGCTAATTGTGCCTTACCAACTAACACACACTGCAACAACAATACGCAGTTTGTTTTGGACCACCCTTGTAACTCAGCGACACGTTCAAAAAGAGAAAAAAACACATCTGGATCATGTTCATTGAATTTAGGAACAAGTTTTAAATTTTGATGCAGTGGAAAACTTCCAGAAGCACCAGATTCTAGTGAACTATCAGTATTCACCTTACTTTCCTGTAAAAGTTTGAGCTTTAAATAGTCCAGCTCCATTTTTGCCTTCTCTAACTCAAGTTTACTCTGTTCAGATCGTTGTTTCATTTTCTCATGATCTATTTGCAATAACAACAACTCTTTTTGTTGGTCAAAAGTTAAAACAGACTGTGAGGGAGATAAGTTTTGTGCTTGTACATCCTGAATTTGCTCCATTGTAGATGATAAAATTCCTTTATTTACCAATTTATTTTCCAACTCAATTTTAATAGTACTCTCTTTCAATCTCTTATCACTAATCGTAATTTCATAAAACTCCGCAATTCTTAAAAGCTGCTCTTTTGTGCACTTATCTAATGATTCACGTGAAGGTGATTTAGCAAACTTTTCTACATCCGCCATAAACGCATCACAGAATGCAAGCAACTAATTGTGCAAACAAACACTTAGAATTTTCCCCCTATCTACCTTCCCAAATAATCTAACTTAGTAGACCCTAATCTTCATGTAGTTACAGGCGGGGGGAAATTAAGCACACGAACCCAATGGGTGAAATTGCAACTAGTTAAACCAGCGACAATTCACAACACCACGGAGGTGCTCCCGAGACAACCGCTACTACCCGCTTTCACCACAACACTACAAAAACAACAAAACCGACTTGTCTCAAAGGAAACAAGTCGCTTAGCCTATCCGGGAAAAACTCCAAGTAAAACAAACAAATTTGCACAACAGTTACTTACCCGTCCGTGACTTCGAACGGCGATCGAATCATTGCGAGCTGCACAAATCACTGTCAGGTGTGTCCCTAAACACAGAACTAAATTGCGCAGTGACGTCAAATTATTCAAATAGGATTTCCCTCAAAACGTCACGAACAAAAAACCATCTCAAAACTGCGTTCAAACGAATGAATGAAATCAAAAGCAAAAACTCGACAAAACAAATGAGTTTATCAAATATTTCAATCATTCGCAAACTATCAAACAAAAAACGACGAGCCCCCATTTGTTACGCCCCATGGCTCAAAAGGACGTAACAAAGACAGGGACACACACAAAAGTGCCAAAAATATACGAAATTTATTAACAAAATAGAACTATACAGAAAAAAACGATGTAACATGAGATTGTCAAGAATCAGTGGTGTAAAGTTAGGTGAATGCATGAAGTGTGATGGACTGTAGTAATGTGGGATGCAAAAGCATAAACAGAAAACAAACGGAGCAAAGTCCAAAATGCAGCCGCGCCCGCAGTCAATTTTCATAAGGCCCTTTTTAAGAGAAGAGACCGGAAACCAACAGCAGGTGTCCTCGATAAGCACGCCCACCACAAGCTCCTTTGGAAGGCAGCACAATTCCAGTTCAACTCAGGGATGACGCACATAGGTCGTCACAGGAGGCCACATAAGAAAAAAATGTTTTGGTAAATCATAATTATGAAGTAAAAAGTTGAAATGATGAGATACTAAGTCATAATTATAAGATAAGTCAATCTTGACATACAAATTCTAAATTTAATAAAAAGTTTTTAAAAAAATTACATAAAGTAAATTTTGGTATACTACATGATTATTATGAGATATAAAGTCAAAATTACATTCAAAAGTTACAATTTTGTGATAAAGTCATAATTGTGGCAGTTAAAGTCAAAATTTACATAAAAAGATAATTCTGAAAAAATAGGCGTAATTATGAAATAAGTCAAAATTGTGACATTAAGTCATATTTGATGAGATGAAAAAATCTATATGAAATGAAAAAACAGACTAAGTAAATTTTGGATTACTATTTTGGATCATAATTATGAGATAAAAAAATTCAAAATTACATAAAAAAGTGAGATAAAGTCATAATTATCACAATTAAAGTCGAAATTGGCAAAGAAAGCTGAAACTATGAAAACATGTCAGAATTATTAAGTAAAAAGTCAAAATTATGACATACTAACTCATGATAAAAGTAAATTTGGATAATTATGAGATAAAAAATCTAAATGAAAAAAGTTTTAAAGATGAGTATACATTTTTGTACATTATGTCATTATGAGATAAAAATTGAAAAATTACATAAGTAAAAATTCCGAGATAAAGTAAAAAATATGGCACTTAAAGTGACAATTTACATAAAAAGTTGAAAAAAAAATAATAATTATGAATTAAAGTCAAAATTATGACAATGTCCTAATGATTAGGAAAAAAGTGCATTTTGACAGTCATAAGTATGAGATAAAAAGTCAATTTTGACACAATGTCAATTATGAGATAAAAAAAATCTAAATTAAAAAGTTTGTAAATTTTTGGTATACTACGTCATAATAATGAGATACAAATTCAAAATTACATAAATAGTAAAAAATTACGAGATAAAGACAATTATGACAATTAAAGTTAAAACTGACAAGTTGAAACTTTGAAAAAAGTCATAATTATTAAATAAAAAGTGAAAAATATGACATACTAAGTCATAATTCTAAGAAAAAGTAAATTTTGAAAAGTTGAAATTATGAGATAAAAAGTCCATTTTGATATACAATGTGAATTATGAGATAAAAAATGATAAATTAAATAAGTAAAAAATAACAAAGTAAATTTTGGTATACTACGTCATAATTATGAGATACAAATTGAAAATTACATAAATAGTAAAAAAATTATGAGATAAAGACAATTATGCCAATTAAAGTCAAAATTGACTTAAAATTGACTTCATAGTTGAAACTATGAAAAAAAGTCATAATTATTAAATAAAAAGTGAAAATTGTGACATACTAAGTCATAATTATAAGAAAATGTTAATTTTGACAGTCAGAATTATGAATTAAAGTCAAAATTATGACATAATGTCTTAATTATTAGGAAATTGCATTTTGACAGTCATAATTATGAAATTAAAAAGTCAATTAAATTAACTAAATTAAAAAGTTTGTAAATTTTGGTATACTACGTCAAAATTTCTTATAATTATGACTTAGTATGTCGTAATTATGACTTTCTATTTCATAATAATGACTTAGTATTATATAATGTAACCTTTTTGCCTCATAGTTATGACTTAGCATGTCATAATTTTGACCTTTTATATCATAATGACATATTTCAGTTTCAACTTGTTAGTTTTGACTTTAATTGCCATAATTGTCTTTATCTCATAATTTTTTAGTATTTATGTCATTTTGAATTTGTATCTCATAATTATGATGTAGTTTACCAAAATTTACTTTATGTATTTATTTTTACTTATTTAATTTAGAATTTTCATCTCATAATTGACATTGTATATCAAAATTGACTTTTTATCTCATAATTTCAACTTTTCAAAATTTACTTTTTCTCAGAATTATGACTTAGTATGTGTCATAATTGTCACTTTTTATTTAATAATTATGACTTTTTTTAACAGTTTCAACTTGTGTCAGTTTTTACTTTAATTGGCATAATTATGTTTTTTTTAATATTTATGTCATTTTGATAAAACTATGAGATAAAAAGTCAATTTTGATATACAATGTCAATTATGAGATTAATATTCTAAATTAAATAAGTAAAAAAATACATAAAGTAAATTTTGGTATACTACGTCATAATTATGAGATACAAATTCAAAATTACATATAGTAAAAAATTATGAGATAAAGACATAATTATGCCAATTAAAGTCAAAACTAACAAGTTGAAACTATGAAATAAAATCATTATGACATAAAAAGTCAAAATTATGACATGCTAAGTCATATTTATGAGGTAAAAAGTTGAAATTACAATACACTAAGTCTAATTATGAAATAAAAAGTCATAATTACGACATACTAAGGCCCCGTTTACACGAAGGGAAAACGCAGATATTTCCCTGCGGTTTGGCCTCTCATTTACACGAAAACCCCGTTTTTATCACAGAAAACGATTATTTCTAAAAACTCCGGCCAAAGTGGATAAATTAGAAAACGCCGTTTTCACGTTGTAGTGTGGACAGTAAAAACGGAGGCTTTGGAAAACGATGACGCATATTTATAGTCATGTGACGAATATTGTACCAATAGATATCTATGTTTACAGCAGTAATTGTGCCTGTGCTATTTACACACTGCTGCTAAAGAGATTTACCTTGTACACTCCTCAAATTACAGTCCTAAAATGATGACGGAAAATTTACTCACAGTTGCTGTCCTGCAAAACATGATGACAACTGCTTTTCAGATAAAATATGAATGAGCGCGATATAGACGCGTCAGTGGATGATGAGATATTTCCATAAATTATCCCGCCAGAAGAATTGCGTGAAAACTTATTACATCTGTATAATTTTTGAGGCTTTACGCATGCGCAGTAAGGCGAATTTGATGTTTTTCTACGTTTCAGTGTGGATGAGAAACTTTAGGAAAACGCTTGGAAACGCTAGTGTGGACGGAGAGCATTTTAAAATGAAAACTCCGTTTTCAAATGTATCCGGATTAATGTAAACGTAGCCTAAGTCATAATGATAAGAAAATGTCAATTATGAGATAAAAAAATCTAAATGAAATAAGTTACAAAAATTACAGTAAATTTTAGTAAACTGTATTATAAGATAAAAATTCAAAATGACACAAAAGTTAAAAAGGATGATATAAAAATCACAATTATGACAAGAAAAAGTTTAAATTTTATGACATACCAAGTCATAATTATGAGAAAAGGTAAATTTTGACAGTCATAATTATGAAATATAAAGTCAAAATGACGACAGTAAATCAACATTATGAGGGAAAAAAAATTAAATAGACAAATAATTAAAATTATGAGATAGTCATGAGCTGAAATAATAACATTAGTTGAAATGATGACATAAAAAGTCAATATTATGGCAGTCATAAATATAAGATAAAAGGTTAAAATTATGACACTAAATTTTGAGTTAGCAGCACTAACACTACCCTACACCCAAACTCTCCAGCTTGGCATGTGGTGTTTTCAAGTTAACTGTTATTCTTTAGATTTATGTTCTGATCTTCAAGTGGAAATCATTTCCAAATTTAAAAAGCTTGTGCTGATGGTGTGTGTGAGTCTGTACTGTCTATAATAGATGAGATTTTTAATGTCACGCTATGAAAAATGTGAATGGAGAGCAAGCATCACAAAGTGAGGAAACATGTCAGAGTGTGTTGAGCCTGAGGACTGAGTTTCTGCTCGTAGTGAATGAGTGCTTGTGTGTGTGTCCGTCTTAGAGAGATTCACAAACCATGTAGGCTACAGAAAATGGCTGTCAGTTTATTCTAGCCAAGCAAGACGTGCTTGCTCTACCCGAGGCTCTCCAAACAAACTAAAACATCCTGAAATTGAGCTAGCCGCTATCCCGCCTTGCGGTGCTGCTGTTCAGAGACAGTCTGAGCCGCTTTCGAGGGTTCATACAAGTGTATTTTGACTGACATTATGAGATGACACAAGAGTAAGTGGACTATCCTGTTAAATCCAAAAGAATGAGCCATAATGAGACAAAAACAACATTGGCGTGTGCCGTGAGATAATCTATGCAGTCACTGAATAATTGATTTTCTTGGAAGAAGGAATCATTTGTGATAATTAAAGGAAGCTTTACTATCTCATGCACCGATCTACAGACTCTATCAATCAATACAACAGGGACAAGCTCTTAATCCTTACACACAGCATTATTCCCACACAGCATTGATTATATTGGCTTGTACAATTGACTGTAAACAGTTATACAGTGGATACAGATGGGCTTATATGGGTGTGTGATCATGTGTATGTGATTTAACATCGCACAGAACAACTTATTTATGTTCTAAAAACAAATGACTGATTCAACTGCATGCTGCAGGAATACATTATTCACAAGTTGATCCTTTCAAGTTAAATCATTTTCAATAACCCTGAAATATCACAGAGATTTCTTTGGGGAAGAATAATGCTGTAAGGAGACCAAAAGTATGACATGACAACAGTGATCTTACGCCGTCTGCTGGTTTTGTTGTGAACTGCATATTTGATGGAAAATCTGAGCTCAAAATTTGTGTTAGGTTTGCAAAGGAAATGTAAAAATGATATTGTATTTTTTGCAATAAAAAAAATGTTTCTATATGTGGTTTCACAGTGGATTTGCATCCCATTTTAGTATATTTGACATACTAGTTTTATTAATATTTTGAATTATGTTTTATTGCTATATTTTCTGTTTTCATTTTAATTCTGCTTTACTTTTTTTGATGAGCAGTGCCTGGTTTCCTCCAAACATGATGCTTGGAATTGAGGTTCATCAGACCAGAGAATCTTGTTTGAAGGTCTGAGGGTCCTTTAGGTGCTTTTTTTTTGCAAATTCCAAGTGTGTTTTTATGAGTCTTCACTGAGGAGATTGGTGGAGTGTTGCAGTGCAGTTTGTCCAGTTTCTCCTTTCTCCACATATGATCATGGAGCTCAACTATTCATGGAGCTTTATTTAAAAAACAAAAAAACAAATCTGGTTCCTTCTTTTATTTCCAATTTTCCTTTTTTTAATTTACCCTTTATCTCAAAGATCCCTGAGAAAGTTGGATTTACTCAAATACAACCTTTCTTAACTGTTCATTCTGTTCATGAGATGTTTCAATCTGGCTTCAAAGCTTTACACAGCACAGCACTTGATGCAGTCCAAATCATACCCATTCAATTGAATTTGCCACAGGTTAACTTTACTCGAAGTGTAGTAAAATCTACAAGCAATATGAATGCTCCTAAGTTAAATTTCAATTGTCCCAGATAAGGGTATGAATAATTATGCAATGGAATCATTTAAGATTTTATTTGTAATAAATTTGCATAGATGTTAATAACCATAATTTTGTTGCTTTGGCATTTTGGTGTATGGAGTGAAGATTGATGTGGGAAAAAAGTAATTTAAAGCAGTTTAACATAAGGCAGCAACGTAACAAAATGTGAAAAAAAAAATGAAGGGGTATGAATATTTTAAGGCACTATAGGTATACATTAAGGCTAACTGTAACTGTATAAAAGGTTTGGGCTTAGGATGTTCGGGGTTCATTCCGAATCTGCTGAAAGGTACTACATGTACTTTGTAACTGCTATGCTGCAATAAACATCTTCATTGACATCTTTATCATCCTCATTTGTTCTTACAGCATCTACATTTTGGTTTCTCAGTACACCTTTCATGTCATGTAAAATACTTTATGTGAAAAATCCTTCTCAACATTACCATCATGCATTTTGGTTCATTACATTTTAGCAAAGGAGAAACTGAGCACTCTAGTGGTGAGTCAAGAGCACTGCACTCATTTAGGGAATAAGTAAGGACTGAGGGATGAAAGAAATTCATAAAAACAGCAGAGAGTCTTTCTTATTACACCTTACATAATGCATGATTGTTTTTCAAGTTCTTGACACAATGCAACAAAAAAACTGAAAAATCGTATTGTTGCATTATACCAAAAAAAGGCACGTGCGTTTCTTTGGGTTGTTCTGTTTGATCTTAAAAGTATTTATTGTCATTGGGTTGTGAAATATCCTGTAAATTCCCTTCTGGGTTTCACTCCTGCAAAGATTTTAGGTTGTAAAACACAGACTCTCCCTTTGTCCTACACCCGGAACATGAGGAAAAACAACTAGGTTGTGGGGTTCTGTCTACATTGTGAAGGACCGAATGTCCCCAGCAGGATAGTAAAACCTGAAATCACCAGCCAAACAGAAAAATAATTTAATAAACATACTGAACAATGCTTTCAGCAAAATCTTAAAATGGATAAAGCTTTGTGCAAGGGCTTGGTTTGAGAACAAAGAGTAGAAAACAGCATTAGATTAATATTCCAAACAAAACTTTTTTATGAAGTCAGTGTGTGTCCCCCCCCCCCCCCCCCAGGATACAATCAGTGAGGAGCTCCAAATGAAATCTATTTATGTGTGAAGACAAAAAAGGTGATGTGACTTTAAAATAAAGAAATAAAAAATGGTAAATATAATTTAAATATTTATATTATTATTGTTTTCAATCAAGTTGTGTTTTCGTCAAATTATGCAACAACTTTAAATATATATAGCAATAGATGTCATTTGTTTTCACCACAAATGTCTTTTCAACCACATTGTTTACTTTACAGAATGCTATTAAACAATTCTTCATTTCACATGTGCTAGAAATGACACTGGGGTGGAAACGGTGATGACTGAATTCTCCTGTGAAGTGCATGGACATATGACATAATTTACGGAAATTTAGTGCATTAACATATGTTTTCAAAGGTTTTTGAGTGAGTTTACTGGCAGGAGCAGGAGGTGAGTTTGTGTGAATCCTCATGCGGTTATATCAGGCAGAATACTGACAGCAGGCACAGGAGGGCATTAACTGACCCAACATACAACATGATGACCCCAGCAGTCTTGCACGGGTGCCGTGTCACATGATGCATGGTAATCTGGGTCAGATGGACTAGCTGGCTTACCCAAATAGCTTTGGTATTCATTATCAGTTATCTGGGACCAGTTGCATAAACTTAGTCATGGATTTGAGACGGTGTCTTAACTAGTTTGACTAACAGTCAGTTATAACCAAGTGGTAATCAGTTTAACTTTTCGGATTCACATTAGACCAATCAACCATTTTATGTAACTGAATTTAAGTTATGACCAGTCTCGGAAAAAAAAAAAAAATTAGTGGATTATAAAACTGGCCAATGGTCTTTAGTAATGTTTCTTCAAACTGGTCTTAAAAACTGATGTTAGTTTTAACACTGACAGCCTTTTTTTATTATATTGTCTAAGACACTGATGTTAAACAATCATTAAACAGTAAACAGTATACTTTGACTATATCAACATGTAATATTGTTAAAAATGCATTACATTTACATTTAATCATTTAGCAGACACTTTTATCCAAATGACTTACAAATAAAGATGATAGAAGCAATCAAACCAACCTAAGAGGAACAACATGTAAGTGCAATGGTCTTTAGTGATGTTTCTTTAAACTGGTCTTAAAAACGTCTCAGGTTACGTATGTAACCCTAGTTCCCTGAGGGAACGAGACGCCGCATCATAAACGCTTTGGGGAACGCCATTGGCGTGCAGAATTCTGAGTCATAGTCTAACAACCAATAGTACGACGGGAGTGACGTCACAGGCACCCCCTTTTTGGAGGGCCGAAACAGACAAGAAGTTGCTCTGATTTACACCACACGGCAGCTCTGTGGACATATGCCTCTAGTGCTCTAACTGGACACATACAGTTATACTTCCTATGGTCGGGCTCCACGAATGGAGGAGGATAAAACGCCTGAAGCGTAATTGGCTGTGGTGCTAGGGACGGGACCTTGGGAACGTACCCAACTCTCGGGTAGAGAAATGCTTTGGCCATCCCTGGGGCAAAGTCAATATGTGAAGGGGCCACTGAGAGGGCCTGTACGTCCCCAACTCTCTTTAGAGAGGTAAGAGCTAGCAGCAGCGCTGTCTTTATAGTAAGCATGCGATCTGAGATCTTCTCTATGGGCTCAAATGGAGGCTTGCATAGAGCTTCTAGCACCATGGCCAGGTCCCACGTAGGAACCCTCGGTTTCACTCGAGGCCTCAGCCTGAGAGCACCGTGGAGGAAACGAATGACCAGGGGGTCTCTGCCCACTGAAAGGCCACGGTGAGGGGCGTGGTAGGCAGATATAGCCGCCACGTACACCTTCAGGGTGGAGTGAGCTAGCCCCGCGGAAAGGCGAGTTTGTAGGAACTCCAGTACTGTACCTATCGGGCAGTTAACTGGGTCTGAACGGTGTTCGCGACACTATAGAACAAACAGGTTCCACTTAAGGCCATAAAGTTTCCTCGTAGAGGGAGCTCTGGATTGGAGAAGGGTCTCAACAACCTCGGTTGAGAGACCAGCTTCTATGAGTTGCGCCCCCTCAGGGGCCATACCCATAACTTCCACCTCTCCGGGTGGGGGTGGCAAATTGCGCCCCCGGCCTGAGAGAGGAGGTCCCTCCTGACGGGGATCTCCCAGGGAGAGCCGTCGAGGAGGGCGATTAGGTCCGAGAACCATACTCGGGCCGGCCAGTAAAGGGCTACTAGCAACAGCCGCACTTGATACTGGCGTACCCTTTCCAGAACTCCCGGGAGCAGAGCCTCGGCCACGTCTGTACCATAGCATCCAGTCCGAGAGGAGCTGGAGGAACTAGAGAGTACCAGAGGGGACATTGCGATGTCTCTCGAGTCGCAAAGAGGTCCACCTGAGCCTGGCCAAACACTCTCCAGATCTGCTTCACTACTTGTGGGTGAAGCATCCATTCCCCGGGCCTCGGCCCCTGCCTCGACAGGACGTCTGCTCCCACATTCAGATGTCCAAGAATATGGACTGCTCTCAGGGAGAGAAGCTTTCCTTGAGACCACAGGAGGTTCCGGTACGCCAGCTTGTATAAGGGGCGTGAGCGGAGGCCTCCTTGGTGATTTATATAGTAGACTACCGCAGTGCTGTCTGTACGGACCAACACGTGACGGTTTCTCAGGTCTGGAAGGAAACACTTCAGGGCCTGGAATAAGGCCAGCATCTCTAGGCAATTTATGTGCCAGGAGAGATGGTGATCGCTCCATAGGCCTTGGGCTGAGCGGCCACTCATGACCGCTCCCCAGCCTGTGAGGGATGCATCTGTTGCTAGCGTGACGCGGCGACAAGGAGCTCCCAGCACCGGACCCTAAGAGAGGAACCAGGGTTTCTTCCACATGGCCAAGGCACGTAGGCCTGCATCGTGGTCGAATCCCAAATTACACCTAGATAAGTGGTTCTCTGTAGTGGAGAAAGCACACTCTTCTTGGTGTTGAGTCTCAACCCCAATTCTTTCATGTGAGCGAGAACAACACCTCGATGTTGAACCGCTAACTGTTCGAAGCTGGCCAGGATCAGCCAGTCGTCTATGTAATTGAGTATGCGGATGCCCTGGAGTCGCAGAGGAGCCAGAGCAGCATCCACACACTTTGTAAAAGTTCGGGGTGAGAGAGCTAGGCTGAAAGGAAGCACTCTGTATTGGTAAGCTTTGCCCCTGAAAGCGAACCTGAGAAACTTCCTGTGTTGGGAAAGGATGGAGACGTGAAAGTATGCGTCTTTTAGATCTATCGTGACAAACCAGTTGTCGGACCTGATTTGAGACACGACATGTTTGACAGTTAACATTTTGAACTTCAGTTTCTTGACTGAGCGGTTTAACTGCCTGAGATCTAAAATGGGCCGAAGCCCTCCATCCTTCTTGGGAACAATGAAGTACCGGCTGTAGAACCTGGACTCTCTGTCTTGGGGAGGGACCACCTCATGGCCTCCTTCCTCAGAAGAGTTTCTACTTCCTGTTTCATTACCAGACCTTGCTCGGGGTTTACAAGAGTTGGAAATACCCCGCTGAAAGGTGGCGGCTTGGCGCCGAACTGAATGCAGTAACCTTTCTCTACAGTGCGCAGGACCCACGTAGAAATATTTGGCAGTAGTTTCCACGCTGCCAGAAATTCTACTAAGGGAACCAGCCTCTCGAGACTGGCTTCTGGATTTATTTGAGGGACTGATTCGGTGACCTGTAACAGCGTACTGGCAGGATGCACCTGAATCAGTTTCTCTGAGGACCCCTGTAGGGGTTGCGAACTCTCCAGGTCCGCTACGTTTCTGGGCGGAACAGCTAGAGAATGACGTTCGCGGGAGATTGCCGCGCCCTGTAATACTGGCAGGGTTAGCTGACAGATCTCCTGAGGGCCCCGAGGGGTTTTGGTGACCATAAACTGTGGTGCAACGCAAACCCCCTCGAGAGGGGCTGCCCTCATCGGCCCTGAGGCACAACCGTCAGGGCCGTTTAGCCGAGGACCTCTTAGATTGGAGGACGACCCTCAGGTCAGGCTTCTTCTTAGAGGTCCCCGACTTAGAGCGTTGCTGGCCCCGCCCTCTAGGCTTCGCCGGAGGAGTGCGGGCGGCAACGTTCTGCTTTTTTGTCTCTCTGTATGAGGAGCTCGTACACGGTTGAGGCTGCTCCCGTCTAGCAGCCTCAGAAGAGTAAACGCGGCGAGGAAGATACGTCCGGAACACCGCCGCCTGCTTACGGGCCTCCTGGTGCCTGGCGACAACAGCGTCGACTGAGGCACTGAAGAGGCCGGTGGGCTGCAGGGGGGCATCCAGAAGCGTGACCCTGTCCTTCTCTTTCATTTCGGACAGGGTCAGCCACAGATGCCTCTCCGCGGCCACCAGGGCTGCCATTGACCGCCCAACAGCGCGGGCGGTCTCCTTGGTGGCGCGGAGAGCGAGATCTGCCGTGCGGCGCATGTCTGTGACATTCACTTCCTCACCGTCGCTTAACTCTTTCAGCAGGTCGGCTTGGTAGGCTTGGAGAATCGCCATGGTGTGAAGGCAAGAACCAGCCTGACCTGCTGCCGTGTACGCCTTGCCCATCAAGCTGGATGTGACTTTTAATGGCTTGGTGGGCAAGGACGGAGCCTTCAAAGACGATGCCGAGCCGGGGGACAGATAGCTGGCCAGCGTCTGCTCTACCCATGGCATCGTTTTATAACCGTACTCCTCTGCACCCCCCACGTTTCCATAGTTTTCAAAGGGGTTAAAGAGGCAGTAGGAGTACGGCTTCTCCCACGATCTAGAAACTTCTTTATGAAGATCGGGGAAGAAGGGAAGGCTCCGTTTGGGGGGTGCTGACTTTGTCCGCAGGAAGCGTTCATCAAGTCTGCTTCGCTGCGGCTCATGATGTTGTTCTGCGGGCCAAGAGATGTTAAGCTTGGCGACCGCACCAGTCAGCACCTTCATGAGCTCCTCATAGTGAGGCGAACGGGGGGGGGCGGTTGGGGTTCTTCAGGGCTCTCCACATCAACCTCCTCGGAGGAAGACAGAAGAAGCCCTGAGACCTCCTCTCGGGGGGAAGAAACCGCAGTGCGGGCTTCCACATTCAAGAGGAGATCGCTCGATCCACCTGCGAACCCCACGAGTGCAGCTGCCGCTCCCAGACCCGCGGGGAACGCTGGTGAAAGCCCCCTCCACGAAGAGGGCTTTCCGGGAATGGAGCACCCGCAGAGGAAGACGCTCACACTGCGGACAGTCAGCCTTTTCGAGGGCTGACTGTGCGTGCTCCTCTCCCAAGCAGACCACACATAGACTGTGTGTGTCCCCACCAACAATGAAGCGTTGGCAGGGAGGGACACACCGTCTATGTGGCTGCTGAACCGCTATAGATACTTTCTTTACCCCTTTGGTTGTCATATTGCTCAAATAAAATGCGTGCAAACTGGCACTAAAAACAGCAATATGAACAGACAGACAGACACAGAGCGCTCCCGCTGAATGACAAAAGCTGCCGCCGGCTTCAAACGCACGTGCTTTATACTTCCTGGTCGCTGACGTCACCGTGCCTGTGACGTCACTCCCGTCGTACTATTGGTTGTTAGACTATGACTCAGAATGCTGCCCGCCAATGGCGTTCCCCAAAGCTTTTATGACGCGGCTCGAGTTCCCGGAAGGGAACTGATGTTAGTTTTGTTAACACTGACAGCCTTTTTTATTATTTTGTCTAAGACACAGACATTAAACAATTATTAAACAGTAAACAGTATACTTTGACTATATCAACATGTAATATTGTTAAAAATACATTACATTCAGATTTAATCAGTTAGTAGACACTTTTATCCAAATGACTTACAAATGAGGATGATAGAAGCAATTAAACCAACCAAAGAGGAACAATATGTAGGTGCTGTGACAAGTCCCATAATAATAAATAAATAAAAAGAATTAAAAGTAATCTCTCTATACTTTCTTGAACAAAATTTAGGAGAAAAATAAAGACTTACACAACTTTTCATACTTGGGGGTTGTCAAATGTAAAAAGTGTAAATCCTCCTATCAGAACTTTCTTCACTAGACACATTTTCTCTCCATTGTTGTACTTTATCTTCACAACCTGGCCAACCATTTGCAACTGTGGTCTCTAGACTGTGGACAAAATGATAATGAGTTGAAAACAGAAACAAACATATAAGTTGTACTTTAGCGATCTCCATTGAGATATTCTGCTCAAAAGAAAGTGTCATATGGCCAGTCTGTTCCTTCACACAATCATTTGCTGCTTAAATCTGTGATCAGAAAAACTATAATACATCTAAACATAATCTTGACTACATTGTTTGGAACTAAGGCTGAATAAATGCCCTTATGCAACCTCAGTGCCATAAGTCTTTTTGTTGTTGTTGTTTTTAATGAAAAAAATATATCATTTGTAACAACTGATAGTGTTAATATTAGGAATTTCATTTTAATCAGGAGTTTTATCAGTTTTCAGAATGATAAAATGAAATGTTCCCTTAATGTTTGCATAACTACACTCAGAAATACCAGAGATGTCAGGCAACCAAAGGGCTTTCACACTGCGTTTAACCCTAGGTTAGGTAACGTTTCACAAATGTAATTTAGAAGTGGGGTTAGCACCGCTTTTTCCCCTGGTTTTTGAAACCCTGCTTTGAAGCAGGTTTAGCACGCTTTTGAGGAGCCAACTTTGTACAGTTTGAAACTAAACAGTGTTATAATGTTGCAAGTAAATGGTTAAACAACAGACAACCAATGGCGTGGCTCACATTCACGTGCTTTGGACAATCACGGAAACAGCGCACGTTGTATAAACAGACGTTTCAGCGTTTAAGGGAACAATGTTGAATAGTGACGGAAAACACGTGAACTGGAATGAAGAAGAAACTGTTTTATTTTTTTTTAAAGTTCATTCAGGAAAAACTTGCAATGCTAGAGGCATTACATAAGCAGATGCGTGTTCATCCAGTCAGTGACACTGACATAGGGTGACGAGCAGGGCAAGGGGTGGGCAATATGACTACAATATGAGAAATGTTATTTCATTATATATATATATATATATATATATATATATATATATATATATAATTTGTTATATAAGATAATATATATACTAATTAAATAAACACATTTTTAAAGACAGAAGGTTTATTTAACATGCATACATTTATGTTATCTGTTGTTGTTTTATTAACATTAATGACAGAGAGGTAATTTAATGAGGCTGCTGTCCCTTTAAAATCGAATGCGTGGATGTATAATGGCATATATCCAATTTTCACCCACCTGTTTACGTTATTTACGTAAAATAATCCACATCCACACAATAGACATGATGGATTTTGACAACTGTGTGCAGGCACAAGGAGAACTTACTGTTACACGGTGTAATACCATATGTGACCTGTATCCGGTGGTGACACTGTTGTGCTGGTTCACCGGCAGTCGATGTTGAGACTGCCATCAATAAAGACACAGTTTAGTTCGGCTCCTGCCTGTTTATTGCATAGAACACAAACTCTGAATATGTCCATGAACAGCATTCCAGCACCCGAGGGCATGCGGATGTCCGGGGATATATCAAAGGATTGGGATATTTTCAGAGCGGAAATTAGAGGACTATGAACTAGCGACAGGATTAATTGAGAAACCCGAAGAGGTGAGAGCGGCAGCACTACGCCACCTTATGGGCAACGAATGTCGGCACATCTACAGTCATAATATTGTGTTGACCGAGGCACAAGCTAAAAATCCAAAGGCCATACGTGATGCCATGGGAGCCTACTTTAAGCCTGCGAAAAACATGATCTACGAAAGGTACATGTTCGGGTGTTGCAAACAAGAAGTGGATGAGCCTATTGACAGTTTTCTCACTAGGCTGCGGGAACGAGCATCAACCTGCGACTACAAAGAACTCAAAGACGAAATGATTCGTGATAGACTCGTCTTGGGCATTGCTAATGAAAACACCAGGCGGCGCCTACTGCGTGAACGTGAGTTGACCACAAAGCATAGAAATATGCCGATTAGCAGAAGCGACGGAGCAACAATCGACAGCTCAATCAGTGACAGTGTAACATCGCACAAGCACATAGACTGAAACGCAAGGACGGTGAAAATAACAACGAGCAAACACTCTGGACTGTATTTTGCAAGTATTGTGGGATGAGAGCAGTTTAATGACAACTTTCTGGACGCCATGGGGGTGTATGAGATGGTGCAAACTGCCCTTCGGCGTCTCGGTGGCACCTGAGATCTATCAACGCAAGCAACACGAGCTGCTAATGGGACTCCAAGGCATAGAGCCCATTGTGGATGACATACTGGTTGTTGGCTGCGGTGACTCAGACGCAGAAGCCGAGTCAGATCATGACAAAAATCTCTGTGCACTAATGGAACATTGCAGAGCCGTGAAGCTCCGACTGAGCGAGAAAAAGCTACAATTCAAACTGAAAGCGGTGCATTTTCATGGGCACATATTATCAGCCGAAGGCTTACGGATCGACCCGGAAAAAACGAAAGCTGTCCTGGCAATGCCGACACCTCAGGATGTGAAGGCTGTTCAACGGTTTATCGGCTTTGTAACATATCTGGCCAAATTTCTCCCACGGCTCTCAGATGTGTGTGAGCCTCTGCGCAGACTGCTGGACAAAGGCGTGGCGTGGCACTGGCTTCCCAAACATGACGAGGCTGTTCAAGAAATAAAACGTATGATTACTGACACACCCGTTTTGAAATACTATGACATTGACAAGCCAGTGACAATCCAAAGCGACGCCAGCAAGAACGGTCTGGGCTGTTGTCTGCTGCAACAGGGACAACCTGTGGCATTTGCCTCTCATGCACTCACTCGTACTGAACAGAACTATGCCCAAATCGAGAAAGAATGCTTGAGCATAGTATTCGCATGTCAAAGGTTTCATCACTACCTTTATAGCAGGGAGTCAATCACAGCTGAGACCGACCATAAGCCTCTCGTGACGATTTGTAAAAAATCACTCCTGAGTGCTCCCAAACGTCTCCAAAGCATGATGTTGCAACTGCAAAACTATAACCTGAATGTCGTGTACAAGCCCGGCCCTGAGATGTACATAAGTGACATGCTGAGCAGAGTGGCGCTTTACAAGCAGGCGCCCAACGAGCCCGGAGTACTACTACGGACTGTGAACACCATGGACAGTTCAGAGGCCGCGTTTACAGTCGTAGATCAACGTGACAGACGCCAGTCTTTGTAAAATTGTAAATGAGACAAAATCTGACGGCACATCGCAGGAGCTGGCAAGTATCGTGTTGGCTGGCTGGCCGGAGCGCAAAGAGGATGTGTCGCTCTTGGTGCGCGAGTACTGGCCATTCAGAGATGAACTGAACATTCAGAATAGTGTGCTGTTCAGAGGTCAGTGCGTTATTATACCAAAAGCATTGAGAGCCGAAATTCACACCACTCATTTTGGAGGAGAGGCCTGTTACAGACAGGCGAAGGAAATGCTGTTCTGGCCTAATATGAGGAGCGAGATAAAGGATTATGTGACCAACTGCGCTGCATGTAACGAGTACGCGCACAAGCAATAAAAGGAAACGATGATGTCTCATGAGATCCCTGTCCGCCCTTGGCAAATTGTGAGTATGGACCTGTATGCGTACGGTGGTAAAGAATTTCTTATCATAGTGGACCACTACTCGGATTACTGGTAGATCGATCAGTTACCAGATTTGACAGCAGACACGGTCATTACGCGCTGCAAAGTTCAGTTTGCACGTTACGGGCAGCCAGATCAGGTGATCGCTGACAACGGACCGCAATTCGCTTGTGGACCGTTCAGAAGTTTTGCGAGACAGTGGGGGTTCGTTCATGTAACATCCTCACCCCAGCGCCCACAGTCTAACGGAAAGGCTGAGTCTGCAGTGAAGATCGTGAAATCCCTATGTAAGAGAGCAAAACTCGATGGGTCAGATCCATGGCTTGCAATTCTACGCTCGAAACACGCCCACAGAGGGATTAGATAGCAGTCCCGCACAACGACTCATGTCCCGTAGGCTTAAGACGGGACTTCCGATGTCGAACAGTCTGCTTACTCCTAGAGTGGTGGAGGGAGTTTCGGAGAAACTGAGATGGAGACGGCGCATGGCTAAATTCCATTACGACTTAAGAGCCAAAGACCTCCCAGAGCTTAATGTCGGCGAACACATCAGAATGAAACCTCTACCTGGAGACCGCACGGGCCGGTGGCGGAGAGGCCAGTGTTTAGGAAAGGTGAATCCGCGATCTTATGTTGTGGATGTGGACGGGACATTGTACAGGCGCAACCGTTTGGACTTGCGGAGGGCTGAGCATTTTGATCAGTTTAATCACCAAGAAGAAGAATCAAAGGAGAACAGCCAAGGTGCAACCAGCTGCAGTGAAACGGTAATCAGAGAGGAGAACACATCGGATATTACAGACTGTGAGCCAGAGCAAGTTCAGGACCATAGACTGACAGTGGCCAACAAACCGTCACCACTGGGAGCGCAGATCATCACTCGCAGCGGTCGTCAATCACGGCCACCACAGAGACTTAACTTATGAGTTCTAGTGACTGAGGCTAGAATCAGTAGGACAGTTCAAATAGTAGTGTGCAAAAAAAAAAAAAAAAGTAATACGTTATTTGGTAACCTGCTGTTTATGTTGAGTTTGGGGTTTAGTGGTTCTTTGTGAAGTTGAGCGATTCTCGAAAGAAAGGGAGATGTTACACGGTGTAATACCTTATGTGACCTGTATCCGGTGGTGACACTGTTGTGCTGGTTCACCGGCAGTTGATGTTGAGACTGCCATCAATAAAGACATAGTTTAGTTCAGCTCCTGCCTGTTTATTGCACAGAACACAAACACTTATTGCACGTTGTCTGAGAGAAAACTGTGATCTAGCACGCAGCCCAGAGAGTGCTTCTGGTGTGCCATTCAGCGTGATTCCGCCTATCCCGCCTTCATTAACTGCAAGTTAATAAATAACAAATTGTGATTGGATAGTAATTTGATTACCTTTGATTAGGCTGTTCTCCTGTGACAGAATACTACTCGCTCTGATCAGTGCTCAGAGGGAAATGTTGACATATGGGACAAAACTGGATTTTTTCAAAATAAGTCGGGACACTAAAAAGTCCTGATAAACGGGACTATCCGGGGAAAAACGGGACAAATTACCTATTAGCCTGAACGTGCAATGTAAAAAAAATACCCAGGATTAATTGTTCCCCTTGTAGTCAAAAAAAGTCCCCCTGTAGTCAAATTTTTTATCCCTTAAAACTAATCTGTAGTCATCAAAATGACATATTTAAATGTTTTTCTTGTGAAAGTAATTTTCTCATGTCTTTAAACAGCTTGAATGTAACTCATTTACTATACGCGGATCTACGAATTTGCAAATTAGCCCTGCCTCCACTCACTCACACCAGACAGAGCCTCCTTATCCGTCCACTATCTGAACTTAACCGCTTAGTAAAAGCAATATAATGGCGATACATGGATAATGTCTGATAAAACTATGTTTTTACTAGCGGACAACTACAGTGGATACTGTAACATTCATTAAAGTTACTTACCTGATGAGGGTGTGTCCTCAAAATGCCTCGAAGGCTTGAATGCAGCCTAGATAGTGATTCCAGTTCGCGCCCACGAGCGTATGCGTCTGAAGTGCAGATGCCAATGTGGGAGAAGTGTTTCTGACTCCGGGCAACTTTTACACTGGGGTTATTATTCAAGTTAACAGTTAGAGGTTAGCGGTTTTGCTCTATTTAATTTTTGGTTTTGTGCTGGTAATCCTATTGTTATATTTTGCATGCTAATGATATGAATCTATCCATTGACATGATTGGTTATTGAATTTTGTGACCTAGAAAAAACTCAGGATTCTCTTTAGACTGCTAAAACAACAACAACAACAACAACAACAACAACAACAACAACAACAATAGAAACCACCACAGAATTTGTAATGGTTTTACTGGTTCTAATAGGAATTTTCCACAAGTTGATATGATTCTTTAGGGTCTTAATGAAAAGTCTATAACATACTTTGGTTAAAATTTCTCAATGGTAGTGTAAAACAACACCCCTTTTACCTTGTCAAAATCAGCTCTATTCACAGCAACCCATTTTGTTGCATGCCTCTTTAAATGCTAATGAGCTCTGCTCACCCCACCCCTCTCTTCTGTGGGGTGATGAGCAGACTGTTTACCTTTGCCACATTTAGCCACGAAACTTGCTACCTAGCACATTTTTAAGGGTGTACTCACACTAGGCATTTTGAACCGGTTTGTTTGACTAGTGTGAGCGCTCCATGCCGTGCTCATGGGTGGTTCGTTTAGCCGTCTCTGACCCGGTCGGAAGAGGTGGGTCAGTTCGGTTGGGCTTGAGTGTGGTACGCATGCAGTACGAACCGCACTGGAGCACAAAACAGATACTATTTTATGTGCGCTACTGTCATCGTTATGACTGCAAACATATTCTATTACTACCACTACAATTCAATTAATTTAATTCAATCAAACATAGACGCATTTAGGTAGATCGAAGGCACATCACCTTCAAAAACTAATGTGACGTTAATCCTCTGCATCTTCAGTGGCTCAGATGTCGGGAGTAAATGAAGACAGCTATGATCATTATTATATCCAACAGCAAAACACCTCAATCGCTTAGGAGCCATTCTTGTCTATGTCCCTGCTGGCGTCAAAACAATGGCATTTGAAATGTCAGCTATCGTGGGAGCAGCCTTGGTCTCTGTGACATCACAGAAGTGCCAAAAAGCTGAGAATGGCTTAATTTGAAAAATGGGATATAATTTATAGGGATTAAAAAAATACCATTGAGTGGATTTTTATCAGTATAGGGTGGATGTGTACACACACTGCCACACGTTTATGTTCAAACAACATGTAAAAGTGAGTTTTGCATTTGATGACCCCCTTAAAACCAAATAAATATGTCCCAACATTTTAATGGTTTTAATGATTAATAGTTGATGATTTGTAATGGTATTTGTAGTGGAAACCATTAGAATTTCTGTGATGGTTCCTGTTTTTTATTTATTTATTTATTTTTCTCAGCAGGGATGCGGTGTAGAATGACCCAGGGTTAATTATTTCAAATGTGAAAAGCCCTCAAGTTGTTGGCTGGAGAATCTCAGCAGATTGGCAGAGACTTGAACCACTGAGATTATAAGCAGCTATACACACATATAAAGACACATCCTTAAAAATGCTCTTCCTTTTTTATTATCTCTGTCACACATACACATACACACACACATGCGCACATCACATCCGGTCTCCTCATGCGTGATCAGAGCACACACCAGTGCCTGAAGCGACTGCTGTACTGTCCGCTCTGCAGTCCAGTTTAAAACCAAAACTGGTGAGTGGGAGAATAAAACTGTGTGACATGAAATGACATCTGAATGAACACTAAGGTAAAGCACAGTACAGGAGACCAGCACTATGAGACAAGTATGTATGAGGACACAAGAGAAAAACAAACACTTTGGCTTAATTCTGCAGCAGTTGAAACAAAATCTACCTTGCCTTGCACTGTAACATTATATAATGCAGAATGTGTTGTATTGTGTGATTTTGTTTAACATGATTAAGGACAGAGATTTTTAACTCACCATTGCTTGCCTATCATTTATCCAGAATGCATTAGTTCACAGGCACTGTACTGTATCAAGTTACAGCCCTCTAGTGCTTAAGCCATTAAGTTAACCAATATAGTGTGACAGAAGTCTAAAGTTTTTGTTCAAATGACATAGGCTCTCTTTTTTACAATACTTTGGGGCGAGAGATGGGAGTTTTTCTCTGTTCACTGCGTTTTAGCACTCATTGTGTGTCCGCATGAGGCATCTGCTCCCATCAGCCTCAAGCAGCTCCTCAGCTTTTGTTATCACTTAATAAAGCAAATGTGTAAAAATAGCCTTAGCCAGAAGGTTAATAATATTTAACAGTTTGAAGTTATTTCAGGCCTGGAGGAATAAGACGTCTGTGAATGACAGATTGCCTCAAAAAGACAGTTCCTTCTAGCCCAGAAGATGCTTTATTTCGTAAAATATAAGCATCACTGCACAGCTTACATAATTTTTCCTAATAGTATTATGTCCCTCAAAGTATTTCTATTTTTCTGTCATACCATTAAATGCTTTATTACAGCAGGTAACTCCTAAAAGTGAATTTTGAATATCTATTTGGTGAAGGTTGTTTAAAAGATTTGGAAATTATATGTATTCAATAAGTCTTCAAGAATTTGTAATATGACATTCTGGCCCTTAAAAGGAAAATAGGGCATTCACAATGATGAATAATTCAATAGAAATGTCAACTTCAATTCAAGCAAGCCAATCAGTTTCCACCATCACGTTAGTCCACAACAAATGTGCTTGCGGTTAAGGGAACAGGTGAAGAAGCTCTGAAAGTTGCCCAAATATCAGTAATGCTAATGAATGACCGCAAAACAAGAACGCAAAGCCATATGATATATATATATATATATATATAATATGATGGAATGCAAGTTTTTGTATCTATGTATTTTATGTATTATTTGTCATATGGTGATTCTTAAATTGAAAAATGTTTAGACTACAATTATAATGTTTTTTTTTTATCGTTTATGTACATCAGCATAATTATCAGGAAATGTAACAAAATGTAATTTGGTTTCATCAATGAAACTAGCTCCAACAATAATTTTAAAAAGTTTAAAAGAGGTAGTAGTTCAAGTGTCAATGTGTTAGTGTCAAAGAAAAAGTATAAATAATTCCGTAAGGATGGCGTGCACGTGCACGCCTGCAGCTGAATTCAGCAGCAGAAGTGCGCGCCGCGCAGGCAGCCACGCGCGTACAGCCGCGACAGTGAGACCCCACGAGAGGAGGAGAGTTCATCTCATCATCCCAACATCCGCGGACAGGAGCAGACGAGGATGGAGTTATCTCTGATGGCAGCGCAGGTAGGACTTAGAGCGTCATTTTATTATCAATTTATGCTTTAATACTCATAATTGAGGCTAATTAGAGGACTGAAAGACCGCCATAGATTAATGTATTGCAACAGGACTTACTTGGTTATAATGGGTTTTTATTAATGCAGCAACTTCTGGTAGCTGATGTTCGAGTAGAGTGTTTTTATAACACTTAACACCATATTCCAAGTGAAAGTTAAAAGGCTTTTTTTTTTCAAAAGTTTACATACACCTTGCAGAATATGCAAAATGTTATTTTACCAAAATAAGAGGGATCATACAAAATGCATGTTATTTTTTATTTAGTAATGTCCAGAACAGTTAAACTGCCCGCTGTTCTTCAGAAAAAAATCTTCAAGTCGTACAAATTATCTCACTCTATGATTTTGAGATCCATATTTTCACACTGAGGACAACTGAGGGACTCAGTTATGCAACTAATAAAAAAGGTTCAAACACTCACTGATGCTCCAGAACGAGAAGACATACATTAAGAGCTGGGGGTGTAAACTTTTGAACAGAATGAAGATTATTATTTTGCCTAAATATCATATTTTTTAATTTAGTACTGCCCTTCAGAAGCTACAGAAGATACTTACTTGTTTCCCAGAAGACAAAATAAGTTAAATTTACCCTTATTTTTCAAATTCAAAACATTTTCACCCCCTGGCTCTTAATGAATCGTGTTTTCTGGATCTCAAAATCATACAGTCATTGTTGGAAAAGGTTCAAACACACAAAAATGCTGAAAGAATTTGTGGGACTTAAAGGATTTTTCTGAAGAACAGCAGGCAGTTTAACTGTTGGGACTCATGAACAACTATCACTAAACAAACAAACATGCATTTTGCAAGATCTCTCTTATTTTGGTAAAATAATGAACATTTTGCAGATTCTGTAAGGTGTATGTAAACTTTAGACTCTAGTTCATGATTTAGCAAAGAAACACTTCCAAACTTTTTGTAACAGTGCAATTAAAATGTTAGATGATCATTAAATGTTAGATTTAAAAACATTTAATGATAATGTAAAAAAAAAAAAAAAAAAAAAAAAAAGAAAAGAAAAGAAAAGAAAAGAAAGAAAGGTAAAAAATAAGGCCATTTAAGAGAGTTTGTTTCTTCATCACATTTGGAGAAATGTAGCATTACATCACTTGGCCACTAGTGGATCCTCTGCAGTGAATGGGTGCCGTCAGAGTAAGAGTCCCAACAGCTGATAAAAAACATCACAGTAATCCACATGACTCCAGTAAATCAATTCACATCTTGAGAAGTGAAAATGTGTGTACTTGTAAGAAATAAACCCATCATTATAGACTTTTAACATTTTAAACAGTTGCTGGTCTGAATCAGGTGAGAAATCTGCACAGATCAAGCACTGTTTACAATCCAAAATAGTTTTAAACAAATATGTGTGTGGAATTTGACATGAGAAGACAACAGGAGATGGACTCTTTCACTGGAGGAAGACTGGAGTTGTGTGGATTACTTGTGGATTATTGTCATGTTTTTATCAGCTTTTTTTCATTCTGACAGCACCCATTCACTGCAGAGAATCTATTAAGCATGTAATAACTCATTCTGTGTGAGCATATTTTAGATCCCTTCTAAAACAGGACAAATTATTGCTATTTTACAGGGGCAGTAATAATTAATATAAATTTCCTGTAAATAAAAAAAAAATGTACACTTTTATTTTCGTAGTAGCGAAGTACAGCTGAAAACTCTCAACGAGTGTCTTATTGTGAAGCATCTGGTGATGATGGCTAATTAATCAACCTGTTTTTTTGGACACTTTATTATCAAGTGACAGAATGCTAATTAGAATTGTAAATTGGCCACCGGTCGCATCTGTTCCTAAACTCATGCAGCTCTGATCACAGATGGAAATATGTGACCATGGACACCCATGTGTGCTCATTTATAATGTTTAATGATATAGAGCTCAAATGTGTAAAACAGTTGCTGTAGGCATGAAACATTGGTAACACTTATAAAAACCTTAATTAGATTTTATTGCATGACTCTCCAGAATACTTGATTCTGATTGGTCCGTTATTTTTGTATAATGACGGTAAACTGAGTTTGACAGATGTGGTCTGTTTCTCCAAACATAATAAATAATTTCAACTCTTCTCGATATTTAATGTCCCTTATTAATATTTTACATGTGTTACCAAAGCATTTTTTTGGAGGCGCATTCACAGTTTAAGAGTTGACAGTCGACAGTCAACAGTCTCAGTGAGCAGGTAATTTGAGGTTAGGGATTTCTTGAATCGAGAGTGAAGCTATAGAGCAGTGTTTTCTATTTATATTTAATGTACGGTTCAAGGCCTTGAACATTGCTCAGCTCTTGGGAAGTCGCACTCCTTCAAGTTTACATGAAAGGCATTTTAGAGTTTCTCAAGAAAACTCTTCTATCGAAATCTCTGTCAGGAAATGACAGTAAAAAGCAGAGTCATCTCCAGTCTCAGCAGGACGCACATACTCACAACAGCTTTATTCAGTGACAAATGAGACGGATGGGAAGAGTGTAGAAAGGGTTTAGGGTCTGTCTCAGGCTGACAGGTGATTTATTCCGCACAGGTGAGGCAGCAGCTTTCATCCAGAGAGGATAATGCTAATACATGTCACTGAGTGTCATTCTGTTTACTGACATTTCATTACTTTATTAGCTTATTATGGGGTATTTAGAGTGTGTGTGTCAGTCTCTGATGCTAATTCATGAAAAACTAAAAAATATGATGCAAAAACTTAACCAAAAGTTTATAAGTTCATAAGGCATTTTTGGTATTTATAATATCAATTAATCTTTATATTTGAAGACTTTAAAATAAGGTCGGTTAACATTAATTAACTGACATTAACAATGAGAAAATACATTTGTTACAGTATTAATCTTTTGACCAGGATTTTAACAGGCTATAAAATGTGTATAGAAAGAAGGTGTTCGAAACCTGACAGAAATGTTACTGAAAGTGAGTTGTCACAGAAATAAGAGAGAAAATTGTCAGGAATATTTTACAAAAAAAAAAATTAAAGTTTTTTTCATCGGATTTGGAGAAATGTTGCATTCCCTCACTTGCTCACCAACATATCCTCTGCAGCAAATGGGTGCCATCAGAACGAGCTGATAAACACATCACAATAATCCACAATAATCTACTTTTGTGTTTGTAAGAAACAAATCCATCATTAAGACATTTTAACATTAAACTGTTAAAAGAGTCCTCTATTCATAATATTGCTTTCTAGAATAAAACCATCATCCAGTCTGAATCAGGAGAGAAATATGCACAGATCTAGCACTGTTTACAATTCAAAACACGTTTTGACGTGAAAGGACAGCTGGAGATGGACTTTTTTACTGGAGGAACCATTATTATGGACTCATGTTTCAACCAGAAGTCATGGTTTAAGATTAAAATGTCTTGATGAATTTGTTTCTTGCAAACATGCAGCTTTTGGCTTCACAAAACGTTAACTGATAGACTGGAATGTGGATTACTTGTGGATTATAGTGATGTTTTCATCAGCTGTTTGGACTGATTCTGACGGTACCGATTCCCTGCAAAGGATCAATTGGTGAGCAAGTGACGTTATGCTACATTTCTCCAAACCTAATGAAGAAACAAACTCATCTGCAGTGTCTTGTTCATTTTTTTCACATTTTGTTACATTGCTGCCTTATGTTAAACTGCTTTAAATGACTTTTTTCCCCACATCAATCTTTACTCCATACACCACATCAAAAGCAAAAACTGGGTTTTAACATCTTTGCAAATGTATTAAAAATAAAAAAACTTAAATGATGCATAAGTATTCATACCCTTATCTGGGACAGTTGAAATTTAGCTCAGATGTTACTACACTTCGAGTAGAGTTAACCTGTCCAGAAAAACTGTATGTAGAGCTCAGAGACAGGATTGCATCAAACCACACATCTGGGAAAGAGCTCAGAAAAAATTCTGCTGCATTGAAGATTCACAGAAGATTGTAGTCTACATTACCCTCAATGGAAGAAGTTTGAAACAACAAGGACTCTTCATAGAGCTGGCCTCCTGGCCAAACTGAGCAATTAATGGAGAAGGGCTTTAGTTAGACTGGTGACCAAGAACCTGATGGTCACTCTAGTTGAGCTCCATGATCATATATGGAGATAGGAGAACTTACAGAAGGACAAACATCACTGCAACATTTCACCAATCTGGGCTTTATGGGGATGTGGCAAGACTTAATTCTCTCCTCAATGAAGGCACACACTTGGAATTTACAAAAAAAAAAAAGCCCCTAAAAGACCCCCGGATTGTGAGAAACAAGATTCTCTGGTCTGATGAGCCTCAATTCCAAGCATCATGTTTGAAGGAAACCAGCTCTGCTCATCACCTACAGAGTACCATCTCAAAAGTAAAGTGTGGTGGTGGCAGCCTCATGCTGTGGGCTGTTTTTCAGTGGCAGGGAATAAAGGACTCGTCAGAGTAGAAGAAAAGCTCAATGCACCAAAATATTGAGAAAACCTTAATGAAACCCCAGTCCAGAGCATTCAGAACCTCAGACTTGGCAAAAGGTTTACCTTCCAACAGGACAATGACCCTAAGCACAAAGCACGAGTGGCTATTAGACGACTCTGTGAATGTCTTTGAGTGGCCCATCCAGAGCCTGGGCTTGAACCCAATCATGCATTTCTGGAGAAACCTGAAAATGTCTGCCAGACCCCATCCAAGCTGACAAAGCTTGAGAGGTAAAGAGGTGAGGCGAAGAATGGCAGATAATTGCCAAATGTTGATGTGCAAATCTTGTTGCATCTTACCCAAAAAGACTTTAAAGGTGCTTCAGCTAAGTACTGAGTTAAGGGTATGAATACTAATGCAATGTACTTACGCTTAATTCTGCAGGTGTTTGTTATGTTTGTGTGTGTGCATGTGCACCACATTTGTCATCAGTCAAATGTCTGTGCAGCTCAGAATAACACGATTCACTAATATTTTCTGTAATATGAATGACAGAACAGCTGAAGATGGATTGATTTTTCATGTTTAGTTTATTCCCTCTTGCAATCTGAATGCATTTGTGCTCTTAATGGAAAATACTCTGGTTGTGCCACAGACTGGATTAAAAAGATGGATGACATCTGATGAGCTTCTCAAATGCATTAAACATTTAAGGCAGCAGCTTTTTAGATTGAATTAGGTCGATTTTTTTACACCGTGACTGTGCAGTTTGCACATAATATTAGGCCTACAGTTGGAAGTTGTCTTTGCCACACAGTAGATCATGACCAGATGCTCTGGTCATTATCCATGATCCTGGTTTGCATGTTTGAAAGACCCAATCTGATGAAGCATTTCCAAGGCTTAATGTTTTCGTTTAGATTAAAACACACATGAATGCATTGCCCATGCCTACGAACACACACAGATGCATGGAAAAAACAGGAGGACTGATGGACAGATGGACAGCAGAAGAGATATTTGGCAGTTTGCAGTATCTGAATAAAGTGAGATTGGTCTGATTTTGCTGGATTAGAGACTGACAATAATCCAGCAGAAAGATTACTCTCTCTCTAACACACACACACATTAACAAACGTGTGAATCCGTGTACAGTTGCCGTAGAGTATGAGCGACGGGAATCTTATAAACACTTTATCCACCAGTCAACTCGGAAGCAGAAACCTAGAGGTACTCATTTGACTTTCTCTACATTTGTTTCTTTTCCTCTTCCCCTTTAACTTAAATTAACTGCTGATTGTCTTTTTTGTTTCTACTGTCTCTCCATCTTTTCATCTAACATGTATAGTTCCTAAACTGTTCTGATAGGAATTGTATGTGTCTTTTTGCTTGTGATATTTACACATTCATGCAGCCATACATATGTTACTCTCATGACCTTTCTGCTTCTGCTTCTAATATAAAGCTTTTGTGAATGGTAAATGTGGTTTGATAGCTGGATTGTGGTTAATCAGTTGAATATCAATGGCTTGTTTTTGGGTTCTCTGAGTAAATCAAATTTAATTTTAAATTGTAGAAAAGTTATTCAGATTTTAAGCAGCATGTTACCTTTAAAATTAAAGTAATTAAATAATAATTAATTAAACAAATTTAATTAGTAATAATTAATTAAATAAATAATAATTAATAGGTTGTGACAAAAAAAAATTGCATTAAATTTGACATTTAAATTCATTTAAGTAGATGTATAATTTATGGTTAAGCCTTATGATTAAGCCTTTGTTGTTAGAAACATTTACTCTTAACATTACTACTACTACTACTACTACTTATGGAAGCCCGTTTCAGCCACTGAATACAAAATTTAAAAAAAAGGATACTTTTTCTCTCAGAACTGCGTGATACAATCTTTTTTTGTTTTTACAAAAAAATACTGATACTGAAATTTTACCAAAAAATACTGATATGTTCACAGAATTGCGAGTTTATATCTCAGAATTCTGACTTTATATTTTGCAATTTCGAGTTTATATCACACAATTTTGACTCTATAACTCACAATTGCGACTATTTTTTAAGAATTGCAAGTTTATATCTCAGAATTCTGACTTTATAACTGAGAAAAAAAGGCATAATTGTGTGATAACCTCACAACTGCGAGTTATTAAGTCAAAATTGTGAGATATAAACTCTTGCAAGTGTGAGTTTATATCTTACAATTCTGAGAAAAAAAGTCAGAATTGTGAGATACAAAGTCAGAAATTGCGAGAAAAAAGTCAGAATTGCAAGATACAAAGTTGCAATTGCGAGAAAAAAAGTCAGAAATTGCAAGATACAAAGTCAGAAATTGTGAGAAAAAAGTCAGAATTGCAAGATACAAAGTTGCAATTGAAAGAAAAAAAATCAGATATTGCGAGATACAAAGTTGCAATTACGCGAAAAAAAGTCAGAATTGTAAGATACGAAGTCGCAATTGCACGAAAAAAAGTCAGAAATTGCAAGATACAAAGTCAGAAATTGTGAGAAAAAAGTCAGAATTGCAAGATACAAAGTTGCAATTGAAAGAAAAAAAATCAGATATTGCGAGATACAAAGTTGCAATTACGCGAAAAAAAGTCAGAATTGTGAGATACGAAGTCGCAATTGCAAGAAAAAAAGTCAGAAATTGCGAGAAAAAAAGTCAGATATTGCGAGATACAAAGTCACAATTGTGAGAAAATAGTCAGAATTGTGAGTTTATATTGCACAATTCTGACTTTATTTCTCACAATTGTGAGTTTATATCCCGCAATTCTGACTTTATACCATAGCAATTCTGACTTTATAACTCACAATTGTGCATTTATATCTCACAGTTCTGAGAAAAAAAGTCAAATTTGCGAGTTTATATAAAGCAATTCTGAGAAAAAAGTCAGAATTGCGAGATGTAAACTTGCAATTACAAGAAAAAAAAAATCAGATATTGCGAGATACAAAGTTGCAATTACGCGAAAAAAAGTCAGAATTGTGAGATACGAAGTCGCAATTGCAAGAAAAAAAGTCAGAAATTGCGAGAAAAAAAGTCAGATATTGCGAGATACAAAGTCACAATTGTGAGAAAATAGTCAGAATTGTGAGTTTATATCGCACAATTCTGACTTTATTTCTCACAATTGTGAGTTTATATCCCGCAATTCTGACTTTATACCATAGCAATTCTGACTTTATAACTCACAATTGTGCATTTATATCTCACAGTTCTGAGAAAAAAAGTCAAATTTGCGAGTTTATATAAAGCAATTCTGAGAAAAAAGTCAGAATTGCGAGATGTAAACTTGCAATTACAAGAAAAAAAAAGTCAGAATTGCGAGATACAAAGTCGCAATTGCGAGAAAAAAAGTCAGAAATTGCGAGAAAAAAGTCAGAATTGCAAGATACAAAGTTGCAATTACGAGAAAAAAAGTCAGATATTTCGAGATACAAAGTCAGAATTGTGAGTTTATATCGCGCAATTCTGACTTTATTTCTCAATTGTGAGTTTATATCCCGCAATTCTGACTTTATAACTCACAATTGTGCATTTATATCTCACAGTTCTGAGAGAAAAAGTCAAAATTGCGAGTTTATGTGAAGCAATTCTGAGAAAAAAGTCAGAAATGCGAGATGTAAACTTGCAATTACGAGAAAAAAAAGTCAGAATTGTGAGATAAAAAGTTGCAATTACTTTTTAAATGTTTTATTCAGTGGCGGAAACGGGCTTCCATAACTACTACTACTACTAATGATAATACATTTTCAAATAACCATTTTTTTATTAGGTTACGCATAAATTAATTTATTAATAAATGATAAACTAGACAAAAAACCTAATTAAAAAAAAATTGACAAATAAAAAAACTTAAAAAAGTTTTTATTTACCATTTTTAAATGAAATTAAATTTAAACTTAAATTTCTGGATCACTCTGTATTGCACCTAGCATTTAAGTTTGGTTTGGTTTAGTTGAAATCTTTACTGTAAACTCAAGCAGCTCAAGGATACCAGGGACTGCATGGTTAAAATGCTGTATTTTTTTGTGGCTTATGTTGTGAAGGGCGGTGGGTTAATGATGTGTGCGTTTCCTCTGGTGAACTCTGTGGGAAGCCGATATGTTTCTGAAGTGTGACACAGGGTTTATATGATGGAGGCTTTACAGCATGTACAGCTGTTCATCCTGAAATCTGAACAAATCTGTCAGCTGCTGCACTGAACAAACGCCTGTTTACATGGAGACAATGCCTCATTAGTGAATCACAGCTGATAACAGCCTTTAACTGTGACAAACAACACTAGTCGCTGACTACTAGTAGGCAAATGTGTTTTCTGTGTCTGTGTGTGTATGTGTGGACTAACAGTATGTGCTGTAGTATTAATATATCAATATATCTAATGCATATAATATTCTATTGACCTATATCGAATTTTGAACATCTTTTTTGGCTCCTAATCTAATCATATTAAGACTTGGTTCGCAGTATGTAGCTAATGAGCCATATTCAGTAATCTTAAAGATAATGACGGAAAACTATACATCACTTGAAATTAGTTTCAATGTGACACATCATTAATTTGAATTAAGAGTAAAATAGATTTTACTCTCATGAGGCAGACTCATGCTTTATCCACATGGAGCAGATCTGAAATTTCTGTCAGTTTTAAATTAACATTAATCTATTTTGTACATGCATGTTATACAGTAGATGATACTGTGAAAACCGTGCATACTTGTTTTTTTGGACCTTGGTTAATAAAAATTTCAAAGCATGCATCTTCTAGTGAAGATGCCAGTCTTTCTCCAGTGATGGATGCAGGGCTTCTCCACCCAAAAATGATTTTTTTTTGTGATTAATTACTTAATAACTCTGGTCGTTCCAATACTTATAAGACCTTCGTTCAGTGTTGCATGCGTCGTGGTACTCTCATGAACATGCAAAGAGTGACATGGAAGAGACTAAATTGTTGAATAAAGTTGTTTTTGTTTTCTTTTTACACAGAAAGTATTCTCATAGCTTCATAAAATTACATTGAACCACTAATTTTACATGGACTATTTGCTATGACTGGTACGGTCTGGTAGGTGAAATATTAAGCTAGTATCTTAATTAACACTGCTTGTACGTTCCTTTCCACCTATTAACAGTTTGTCAAAATATTGCGCCCTTTCCTGCTTACTAAGTTCTTCTCTATATAATTTAAAGGAACTGTATGTAAGAAATTTATTTTAGTTAATCATAGAATGGCCCTGACATGTCACTAGACATTAAGAAATCATGTTCATTTCAAATACTTATATCACTGACAACAGTGGTCCGGCCAGGATATTGTCATTTAAAAGTGAAAGTTGCAGCCCACAACTGATGTTATTGTTGTCATTTTGTGTTTTGGTCTGAGGCTCCACCCTCCAGCTATCTACTAATCACGAAGTCAGTAGAGTTTCGTCATCCGGGTTGCCAGCTCTGTTCCAGCTGCAGCTATGTGTCGGATAAAACATGTATAACGTTACGAAACCTAAAAGACCTCGTTATGAATCCAAAATACGTCGTGACAAAGTCCGAAATAAAACAAGGATTAGTATAGGATTAGCCTTTGAAAGATAAAGACGGCTGAAAACGGAGAAGAATTTGAAGACAGACTGCAACGTTGCTAATTTTCTCCTGGACAGGTAAGATTCATCTATGTTTGGCTAACTTTGCTTCCGTACACAGTGGATTTTCCACTGTCACCCGTGCTAAATGCGTTCATAAAAAGCTTTATATCGCACCACTAGCAGGGTATGAAAACAATCTATGTTCCGACTGAAATGTGGTATTACACCGTGTCTACACCGGATGCGCCGCAACAGCTAAAGTCTGTCTACATTGGACGCGACAAAGCGACCGTTGCAAATCATTTAAAATTTGTGTGAGCACGTCATAAATAGAACGCGGCAGCAGATTACTGTCGGGGATTTGCCGTGTCGCGCTGCATCCAGTGCAGACAGCATAATAGGTTCTATTGTATTTTGTCGCATCGCGCCGCGCCACTCGCGTCCGGTGTAGACACGGTGTTACAGTACTGTACATCTTTACGAAATATTTGGCTAATCGCCATTAGTAAATTTTTGTGATACATAATTACTTCGCAAAACATCTCTCGTGAAGCAACAGAAGAAAAAAAAATACTGTGTAGGACTCGTCACTTGCCATTGGAATCTCCTTGTAGCAGCCTACGTTCCTGCTGGATCCTGCAGCTTAGCTGGCAACCTGGAGTCAGGGGGGAGAGGGAGGGGATACACCGTTCTACAGTATTTTCAAAGTGATTGCAGTACCAGTTTTGGCCACAATCCTACATACGGTTCCTTTAACAGCTTCCACACATTTGATTCTGTGGTTTAGACAGCATAAATTAGCAGAACAAAGTATTCAGTAGTACATAACATCCCAGCATGGGCGACATTAGGGGGGGGCAAGGGGGGGCAGTCATGGAATCCTCGACAGCCCCGCTGCAACTGCTTTAGCCAAGCTTAGGCTCGGTTGTACTTGGGAACTAGACGGTGCTAAACGAAAGCAAAGCAATTGAAGATCTGGCAAACTATCCAACGTGTTTTTGCAGCGTTGAGCAATGTAGCCAATCACAGACATATCTGTTGTTTCCGAACAGTCTTGTCAGAATTCACTCACTGCTGAAAGCGCCTGATCGGTTTTTATTAAGTGCCGTTTTGTGCGCTCGTGAATCATCTTGAGTGTAGACGCGATGTAAATAAAATATTAATTGTGTAGTTTAGAGAGCTTTATTAATTATAACGGAATTTTGTTAGATCTCTATGAAATTTTAGTGATAATAAGGGGAGCGTGCTTTGCACTTTCCAGGCTATAATCCATTTAGAATTTGTATGAAACTTTCGTTTTTCGGCACATGCAAGCTGATATGTTTTGGGAGTGACATTTGCATATTTACGCTGGGTTTATTCTCGAAATAATGGTGAAGCAATAGACTGGATAAAAATATATTTTCCCCTTCTCCCAAAACAACTTACTGTTTCAGCTATAAAATAGTTCAGTTTTGTATGTAATGGCAAAATGTTTATATTTAGTTTCGTTTTTTATTCAGCTAATTTAGAAAAACGCTTGGAGCATTTTTTATTCGCTAAATATATATATATTTACCGAACAGCGCCCAGCGGAAGACTGATCATAGTCTGTTTGATCAGTTTGCCTTCTCAAATCATCACAATTGCCTAAAATGAAATCTATAGATATAAAACAGTTCAAGTATAAAACAATGGTAGTTTAAACGTTACAGATACATGTGCGCTATATGCGCATAGTTTGTGCAGAAAGTGGAAGCTAAAGCTTGCAGGACATCGAGGCACCAGCGCGATCATTGCATTTTTTTCATTGAAAGCAATTTAAAATTATCCGTCATTTTTGCTCACAAAGTACGAGTAATACTTCGAAAAAAACGTTACAGCATTTTTATAAAACAAGGAAAACAAAAATTATGTGCTTTCTGCCGTCTGGTTCTTGAACAGGAGTGCTTAACAAAATGAAGCGAAATGCATGCCTCACAGACATAATAAATACATTTATAGAAAGCTTTAAATTATTACTTAACGAAATAAAACAAATCAAAAGCACAAACTCTTTCATGTAATCCATAAAGATGAATTTCTCTCTAAAGGCGCGTCCAAAAAGGAGATTGCGAGTCAGGATCTTTGCGACACTGACTCAGAATACACAAATTAATTAATAAATAATTCATTTATGTCCTTACTCTTTCCTCGACACATTCATTGTTATTTATTTTTGCCGGTGCTTGGGGCGAGTTTTAGCCTATTGTGTGCGCTTGAACGTGGATTCAGCTGCGCTAAAGCACACTAAACGGTGTCTTGAGTCGGTCTCAAAAGTGAAAGCGAAAGTGAAGTTTCGTGTTGTTTCCACCAGCGCGGCATTTTTTTTCTTCACCATAATTGATGGATGTCTAAATTATGAAAATAAGGAGAAGCCTAAAACAGGCCCGATGCCGGCCCGGGTCTGAACTATGACGTGAAAATTGGCCCGAAGCCGTAGCCCTGGGGTGTAAAAAACAGTCAGGGCCCATCGGCCCGGGCTGAAGTGCAGCGCTTTAATTGACTGCTTTGATGTGCTGCAATACCCTAGGGCACTGTTTTAATGCTTACATCTGATTTTTTTTTTCTTGCCCCCCCTGACTCAAGAGTCAAATGTCGCCCATGCATCCCAGTGTCTCCAATATGGCTGTGGATCTGGGTAACTGACCAAACCGTGATGGAAAGGCAAACCCTCTGTACTATTTCAACTTGTTACTCACCATGAAAATAGCCTGGCATGGCATTAAAGCAGTCAACTAACCAAAGCGATTTCCTTTGACACCATATGAAGCGGTTTTTCGCCAACCTTCAAACAGCTGTTCTGAGGTCAGATGACGAATGATGAGTGTGTCTGGATCTGATGAATGGAGCTTGTCATTGTGCAGATAGAGGAGCAATGAGGTGACGAAGAGAAACAGAACACAATGATCATCGTTAGCTAGAATGCACCTGTACACCTCCAGACTGATGACATCATTCGCCAGATGGGAGCCATCAGAACATTACATGATAAATAGATATGTTTTTGTAGCCAGGTGCCACCATGAAACAGTGCAGAGCAGGAAAGTCAAGCTATTGTGAACGTTATCCAAAACACCTCTTAACTATTAAATGGTTGGTTCACCCAAAAATGGAAATTCTGTTATTAATTACTCACCTTCATGTCATTCCAAACCTGTTAGACCTTCATTTGTATTCTGAACACAAATTAAGATTTTTTTAATATTGCCAACTACTTGTCTGGCATGCATAATACAGCAAATTGTATTTTATATGTGAAAAATGCTTTTTCTTTTTCAGCTCACCACTTTTGTCTAAACACTTTCAGACTAAGACTAATTACATGAATCTTTACTTCATTACAAAGAGTTTCTTTTTGTCCTTTTCTTACAGCATTTTCAAGCAGTCAGCGGGGCCTTCATGGATTCTCCATACAACGGCAACACGTCCCTTCAGACCTCCACCTCCAACATCAACACCAGCTTCTCCAGACCAGCCGAGCAAGAAGAGGAGGGCAAATTCTCCAGCGATGCCATTTGGCTATGGGTGGCCGTCATTGCAACCATTGGCAACATTGTGGTGGTAGCAGTGGTGTGCGCCTGTGCCTTTTAGACTCCGTAGTCTGCAAGAACACAGCCTGAACTCCTGAACCTTCACCTGATTGCACCTTAGCACAGTATGTAGTATGCAAAGCAACAACTTCTGTCTCCTTCCTTCCAAAAAACATCCCCTTTAAGCACATTTAAATGCAGCCTGTTGATTTTTATTTTCATCAATCCACCTTATTTTTCAATGGGGAAGTAAGCTGCTTTCTGGTACGAAGTGGATAACGATAGTGGATAACGAAGTGCAGTAAATGGTAAAACTTGTTTGCACTTCAAACCATTGTGTTCAGAATTTCCTGTCAAACTTAACTCAATGCAAAACGTTCCATGGCTGGAACGTCGGAATGCTAAGGGGTTAAGATAATACATTAAAATAATATGGTAAGACACATCAGTTTGCAATATAAAGCAGCAAAACAAGCTGTTTTGTACAGCTAAGAAGCGGAAGCAAGACACATTAAATTTATAATTGGCAACGCCTGGTCTTACAGGAAAAATAAGGTGGATAGATCTGTCTTCCGACTAAACAAAATAATGAGTCATTTTTTCGTTAGAAAGGGTTGGTTACAGTTTGTTTGGTTATATAAACCAGCATTACACAACATTAGTGTCCAGTTGTTGACTAACCTGATCAACAAAATCCATGGGACACGTGTCTCTGTACAGTATAGCACTCGACTAAGTGTGCATGTTTGTGGGTGTCAGTTCTTGCTAAATCAGACAGATGGTGGTTGTCCGACGGGTTGACGCATTAAGCATGAGTTAACTGGCATCAGCTCATGCGCTTCTAATCATTCTGCCCACTTTTCTTCTTTTTTGCCTCTACTCGTGGGGTCAACACTGTTTTAAACCATTTTGGGACAATATAGGACCGATATATGATGCATGATGGTAAATGTTAGCAAGTATGAGAATGTGTTTTTCCACTCAAGTCATGTCAGAAAGATTATGTTTGTATTTGATTAAGTTGAACAAACAGGAACGACACTGCAAAGTCGTAATTACTCTGGATTTTCGTTAAGCCCTTGAGTTTCTGAGTTGACGCAATACAAATGTTGGATGCAATGGATGCAGGGTCTGTATTAAAGGGTAAATTTGTTAAAATGAATGAAAATATTTGTATTGGAAATGGAAAACAATATCTAAGTTGCATGTACAGAATACATTCGTAATTATGATAGAATATACAATGATTCAATTTACATAATCTTTATTAACCTAATAAAAATTAAGACAAAATACACCCAATGTGCATTTTTATTCATCTTTTTGTAGAAGTAGAGTTTAAAAGAAGTTAAAGAGTTAATCAATATCATATTTTGCATTATTAGTAGGGACAAACCATATAGCGGCAACCTGATCTCGTGATGAAAACGTACCTGTGGGAACTTTTTTGCGAAAGGCGCAAAATACATACCATACCGCCATATGTTTCGTGACATATTTGATGTGAGATCTCCACTGAGTGGTGCTAAAAAAAGTGTTGGTTTTCTTTCCCCTGGAACAGATAAACGTCCATTTGGTACGTTTTATGTAGTTGATTAGTCAAACCGTTCTTGAATAAAACACGAGCGAATTTGACGAAGAGCATGCAAAAATGGATGTGAGGTTATATCTCCGCAACAGTTTGCTGCATTGAGACCAAACTTGGCGTGTGTTGTAAGAACCATGACCTGAGGCTACCTGCACAGTTTCGGCACAGCACCACCTAGTGATCAGGAAATATGAAAAATTTTGGCTATTTTTGCTTTGGCCAAAAATTACAAAACTTGTCTCATTAGCTTAGGTGTAGCATGCTGAGTCAAACCATACAGAGTTTTCAAATGTCAGCCATTTTGGGTGTCGGCTATTTTGAATTTTGCCGTAAAATGCGACAAAATCTCAAAAACTTGGTATATGTGTCTGCCATGCTTTGACAGTACTCTAAGTTTAGGGGTAGCACCACCTTATGGACAAAAGTTATAAAGAAATTTCAAAAATGCTAATAACATTTGATTAAATTGGCCTATTATAAAAAAACTGGTCTCAAAATATTCCTTGGGTAAAGCCAAGAACATATATACCAATTTTTTTTTTTTTTTTTTTTTTGCCATAGTCGGCCAAACATCCTGTCTGCTATTTTGATTTCTAGTGAAAACCTACTTTTTTGAACTTCTCCTAGACTGTTGGTCCGATTTTCACCAAATTTGACTCTGCAGACCATGCTGGCAAAAAGTTTTGGATTTCGTATCGATATACGAAACGGTTATCATTTAACGCATCAACAAATTTCCTGGAATGATGCTAAACTGCATCTGACACTGTATCTCTGTAAAGCTTTGACATATTGACAGCAAACTTTGTATGTGTTGTTATCACCTCACACTGACCACGCCACATCAGTTTAGTAACAGCGCCACTTATAGGTCAAAAGTGATTTCCATTCATTTAGTGGTGCTAAAAAAGTGTTTGTTTTCTTTTCCCTGGAACAGATGAACGTACATATGGTACGTTTTATGTAAAGTTAGTTTTGTATGTGTCACCGCATTTGTGACTGGAAATGTCCACTGAGTGGTGCTATAACTCTAATGCACAATTGAAAAATTCAATTGCAAGAATGTTTTTTGATCTCTCATTTTTTAATCCTTTCATCATGAGTCATGTTTTTCACGGGATTCGTACCCAAGAATTCTGCATCCTAAATCCAATCCCGTGCTGTCTAAGCTACTGAGCAAGCTTGTTATGTCTGGAAAGCAAAACATATGGAGCTGTAATCATAACTGTGTACGAAAACGATTACAAAAGTGTTCATTTCTGTTGGAAACTGCAGTGATATGTACTTTTTAGTACATATTCGCATCTCGTGAAAAAGTTCCCAAAGGACTGTTTTCATCATGAGATCAGGTAGCAACCCAACAGCCTCATGCTAACCAGCCAATATTGACAATAATGCAGCATTTAGACTCAGTGTTTCCCATGTACTTACTTATGTATCCCAGTTTAATGTGTAGAGACTTTAACATCAGAAAAACTCACTTTTCAGTTTCAGTAAACCATAATATCATAATATCAACCCACTGCTCTCCCATTTAATTGTGTGTTATTAACAGTCTCTGGTCAGCTTCAGTCCAAGTTCATAGTTTAGTGTGATCACGTGCAAGATAATTTTAGTGCTTGAATGATCTTGAATCTCATCTTCTGTGGGTTACAGATTAAGCCACCTCATTAATTCCATCATAGCTCATTTTTCAATGCCCAAAAGTCTTTTTTTTTTTTTCTGTTGAAAGTCCACAGAGTTACTAATGGTCTGCTGGATCTGTGAACTTTAGACGTGACTTTAGTTCGAGCACGATTAATCAGACTGTGGAGGAGAGGTTCAGGTTAAGAGGTTAAAATGCATTAAGACTGAGCTCACAAGAGCTGAGTTGTGGGGAAATTCATTTTGTGTGTGTTTTTTTTTTTTTTTTTTTTTGTTCAGGAATGATATAGATTGTCTCGCTGTCCCTGTTTTCTTCAGAAGTTTGGTAGCAGGGCTGTGGTATTTTTCTGACTGTGTTTTGATCTCAGAAATGTGGCACAGCCCAGTGCCGAGTTTAACAGCATTTGTGTGCTTGGCTCCGGAGTCAGTGGAGACATTGGTGCCCATCACACACTTAACTACACCACAATGTGCCTTAGGAAACATAATGGTGCCCATCCGTAAGATCTAGTGTGGAATGATCCATCTGGTTTTGGAGGTATAATTTACTTTATAGTACATTTTATGGCTTTGTGTTTACTTGTCTGACTGTTAAGTACAATATACAGGTTCTTTTTCAGGGGCAGTAAGTGTTGCTTGGATTTAAACCATGGTGCTCACATGTGAAGCATGCTACATTCATGTGAAGACCACCAGATAAACAGGGATGAACAGATTATGTAATCCAGTAAATACTCTAACGATACTATAAGAGCATTATTACTTGGATCTCTGGGACAAATGATTCTCATATCATTCTCATTGCATCACATATTTACATTTAATGACTTTTAAATTACCTGTCAAAAGTTTGGAATCATTAATTTTTTTGAAAGAATTCTCAAGGCTGCATTTATTTAATCAATAATAAAGAAGAACAGCATATTGTGAAATATTATTATGATTTAGCGACAAAATAGCTGTGGTGTATTTTAGAATGCAGTTTGTTCCTGTGATGGCAAAAAATCATTTACATAATGCTGATTTACTGTCTCATTTGGCAGCACAACTGTTTTTAACATTTATAATAATCAGAATTTTTTTTTTGAGCAGCAAATCAGCATATTAGAATGATTTCTGAAGGATCGTGCAACACTGAAAACTGGAGTAATGATTCTAAAAATTCAACTTCAGTCACAGAAATATATTACATTTTAACATATATTCACATAGAAAACAGTAATTTAGGGGCCAGGCCCAAAGGTCCGTTGGCTTTCATATTACTGTTCTTCTGTTTCTGTTTCTTCTGCTCTTGAGTCTATGGCAGCCCATAGAACCGCTTGCGGGAAAGTTTTGTAATTTGGCACGCAGATATAGGACAGTCTCAACATTAACTATACCAAGTTTGGAGTCTCTAACTTAAACTCTCTAGTGCCACTACTTGTCCAAAGTTTCACTCCTGTTTATGCTAATAACTTTTGAACCGTAAAGTTCAGGTGGAAAATCCTTGGCTCATGCCAAATCAAATGGACACCAAAATTTAACAGTTGTAATGTTTAGTTTTTTTTTTTTGTTTTGTTTTGTTTGTTTTTTGTTATTTTTAGGTTTGTTAAACCTACCTTTTCAAACTCGTCCCAGCCAGTTTCTCTGATTTTCGTCAAAATTGACAGACCATACTGGCAAAAGTTATGGAATTCAAGCTGATTAGTCAAACCGTTCTTGAATAACCCATGAACGAATTTGACGAAGAGCATGCAAAAATGGATGTGAGGTTATATTTTCACAACGGTTTGCCACATTGAGACCAAACTTAGTGTGTGCTGTACGAACCATGACCTGAGGTTACTTGCACAGTTTCGGTGCAGCGCCACCTAGTGGTCAGGCAATATGAAAAATGCCTATTTGTGCCTAAGCTTGTGCCATTCGGTGTAGCATGCTGAGTCAAACCATACCCAATTTTTCCATGTCGGCCATTTTGAATTCTGTCAAAAAATGCGACGAAATCTCAGAAACTTGGTATGCACCATGCTCTGACAGCGCCACCTTATTGACAAAAGTTATAAAGAAATTTAAAAAAAAATGCTAATAATGTTTTATTAAATTAGCCTATTGTAATCAAACTGGTCTCAAAATATTCCTTAGGTAAAGCCAAGAACATAGATACCATTTTTTTTTTTTTTTGCCATAGTCAGCCGAACATCCTGTCTGCCATTTTGATTTATGTTAAAAAACCTTCTTTTTTAAACTGTAAATGATTTTCGCCAAATTTGACTCACATCATCTTTAGACAATGCTGGCAAAAAGGATTTCATATTGATATATACAAAACGGTTATCATTTAATGCATCAACGAATTAGCAAAAATTTTCAAAAATCCTTGTAACTTTTTATTTCATTTGCCTTTGCCATAGATTTTTGTTGAAAACTTAATTTTTCAAACTTTGAAAACTAATTTTTCACCAAAATCAAGTGAGGTCATCTTCAGACTGTGCTGACAAAAAGTTACAGATTTTGTGTTGATGGCAGTAACTGCTTTTGTATAGCACCGCAACAAATTTGAGGTATGATGCGAGACTATATCTGAGGCTTTGCAAAGCTTTGACATATTGATACCAAACTTTTGTGTGTCCCCTCACACTAAACACACCACATCAATTTGATAACAGCGCCACCTATTGGTCAAAAGTGATCACCCATTAAATCATATTACTAGAAGTTTTATGTTTTTTTTTTAACCCTTTTGACAAAATCATCCTAAAATGGCTTTAATTACTCATTGTTGCAGTTGGTTTGATGCTCAATTCCATGCTTAGTGTCTCATTTTGCCTCAGTTTTGCTTGGCCCCTCAATTGCTGCTTGCAGCTATATTTTAAATTGTAATAATATTTCACAATATTATTTGATCAAATATATGCAGCCTTGGACTTGAACAGAAGAGACTTACTTCAAAAACATTTTAAACTAATGACTTGCAGTGTATAATCTAAATTTGAAGAATTAATGTCATTAGAATTAAGCAAATACCCTCCACCCAGTGTCATGCTGATTTATTTTATTATGTGGCAAGTAGCTGTGTAATGAAAGAAATAAAGTACAGTCAGGTTTAAGTGTCCCTGTTGGCCTGCTGGGTTTTATTTAGTGATAATGACCATGAAAATTGAACTCGCCTTGAATCAAAATCTGTCTGCAATAAAGAAAACATATCCACAGTTCAACAACATGATTTTTTAAGAGCAAGACCATGATAAGAGCTCATCAGAATTGTCCTTGACAGCCACAAATCTGGAGTTCGTCATCTGCATGTGCTTTGATTTTTGCCTATGATTTAAAACATCTTCATACTAGTCTGCATTATAACTAAGGCTATTATAATAACTATTTACTCTTTGTTTGTACTGTGACATGAGTATCCAGTATTTGGGCTCTCATGATCATTTAATGTCTCTTCTTGTCTTTCAGATTCAAATAAACTTTGCAGCATGAAGGATATTTGTATTAAAGCGTATTTTGCAAAGCATTAAATGCTTTAAGACACTGTGGATGCTGCAAAAGCATAGTGGAAACCTGGTCTGAATATACGCAGAAGTGGAGGAGCTTAAAATGTAAAATGAATCTCTCCTATTGTTTGATTACCAAGTGGATTCCTTTTGGAGAAATAGAGTAATAATTGTAAAATCTTAAATGTGCTCTATATGTCTGTAAATGTTAGAATTAGTTGAATGAATTTGTGCTTATTTTTTGTATTTTGCAGTTGAATCACAAAATGCATACATTATTTTCCCACCACATTTGTGTTATTTATGTGTGGTAAAGACAGTTTGTTTAAAAGTGAGCTAAAAGATTAAGATAAAGAGAACTGTAGTATTTTTATTAAAACTTCTGTCATTAAAAATAGTTTTAATAATGCTATCTAATTGTTGATTGTTGTGTCTGCATTTAGAGATGGTAAAATCAAAAAGTGCATCGTTGATCATTTTGTATATAAATGGAGAAAATGCACTTTATTTATTTACAGTGCTGGTCAGTAGGAGATTGGCATTATCTTTTGAATGAGTTTCATTTAAACATTAGCTGCATGCATGCATATGATGAATATGAATGAACTGTTTGCTCATTATTGGTCCAATCTGACATTTCTGAGCAAGTTTGGATGCTCAGGGATGCTCTTTGCAAATGTACACCTGTAGCCAGCACAATACAGCACTGTGTTTCACATGTACTAAAAATAGCATCGTAACCTGCATAGGATGGATTAATGTAACCATTTGGATCACGTAAAAACAACCGTGAAGTGTCAGAATGTGTCTTATTCATCACAAAACCTAGACCTCACTAGATTTCATTAAAGTGATCACTTGTATAAATAGTTTTGCCTTAACTGTATAATAACAGAGATAAATTTCCATAAAAGTGATTTTCATACTGTTTGATTATATTATTGATACTGTCTTGCATGGGAATTTTTTTGCTCTGCTGTTTATGTAAGTATTTTTTGTCTGCACTGTACATACAAAATGTGTAAAATAATGGATTTATGTATTTTCCTAAAATGTTTATGCAGCAAATAAGTTACACTCACAGTACAGAATACTTTTCTTGTCATTTAAAAATGTAATTTTTAATTTTTTGACCCGTAATAAAATCAGCAGTGTTTGTGTGTAGAGTTATCTAGATCTGAACCTAAATAATGATATTTAAAGACCTTTAACAGTTGTCACTGTTCTTCTGAAAAATCCTTCAGGTCCCACAAATTCTTTGGATTTCAGCATTTTTGTGTATTTGAACCCTTTCCAGCAATGACTGTATGATTTTGAGATCCATCTTTTCACACTATAGGACAACTGAGGGACTCATATGCAACTATTACAGAAGCTTTACTGATGCTTCAGAAGTAAACACGATGCGTTGAGAGCCTGGGTATGAAAACTTTAGAAATTTGAAGATAAGGGTAAACTTATTTTTGTCTTCTGGAAAACATGTAAGTGTCTTCTGTAGCTTCCGAAAGGCCCACTGTAAAACCCGACAAGTTACGGTAACTCAAACCGTTTGAGGAAACCGGTTGCCTTAAACCATTTAAGTTTTAAAACCAATAAATAAAAAAAGTTTACTCCACTCATTCAGTTCGAATTCAGGTAACAAATCTAACTAAGTCTTATCATCTATATAGCTACTTAAATGGTTTGAGGAAACCGATTGCCTTAAATGGTTTAAGTTCATCAAACGCAAAGCAATAGTTACATATGACTTGCCAAAAACACTGGTACAAAGAAATCATGACAGAACAGGAGGGTTTGCTTAAGTATTTATTGAAATACACCAAATGTTTTCAAGCATTCATCAAATTAAGTGGGCTGTTTAGTTAAAAATGTAGGCAAGATAAGAAAAATGTACACATCTTCATTCTGTTCAGAAGTTTTCACCCCCGGCTCTTAATGCATCGTTTTTCCTTCTGAAGCATCAGTGAGCATTTGAACCTTCTGTAATAGTTGCATATGAGTCCCTTGGTTGTCCTTAGTGTAAAAAGATGGATCTCAGAATTATACAGAAGTGTCCAAATCTTCTTTAATGACTTTTATATACACAACAGTTCAATCACAATGCCATGACCTGGCATGACCTGACCTTTGTCCGCTGTCTGGCTGTCCTGTTCTGGAGGCTTGACCATCTGCTAGAAATTAACTGTGAAATCACTGTCTCTGCATTTAATGGCCACTCAATAGTAACTACAAACCACAAACCAGCCACCATCGCTGATAAAGGTGCTTTAGATGATGTAATGCATTTCTCTCTGCACACTCTTTTTTACCTCTCACATATGGATCACAAGTCTAACTGAGAGCTAACTATTAGCATTTCCGTTCAGACCAAGATAACCATGATTCTGTAGTTGAGTAGTTAAGCAGCCAAACACATTAGAAGACAAATTATCCTCACAATTTGTCTTCTAATTTCGCCCATTTCATTAAAATGCTGCAACGGTTGTTCCAAGCAGCCAGTCGTCTAGTAATGGATCAACAGAAGGATGCAATCTGCTTTGATTGTAAAACTACAGTAACGTCTGCTCTCTGTAATCACAGAGCTGCTTCAGAGCATGTTTGACCTCATCTTTTCCACACTGCTACCAAACGTCGAGCCGGAGGCCAACTCTAATTAAACGTAATTTGTGAGGATTACAATAATCTTTGTTTTTTTTCCCCTCTTCAAAGCAGCAGAACAGGTAAAACAATCAGTATAACATTATGTAAGTGCTTTCCATAAACAATCTTGACAAACAATGTATTATTTCAAAGCTGTAGGATTAAAGTGTCCAGAAAAAAAAAACTCTCTTCAGCATTTTGTGCAGAGTAAACATGACATAAAATGCAAAACCAATAAAAATTTGAGTGGTCTAAATGTATTTATATGTATTTATACCAATCAGGCATAACATTATGACCAGGTCTGCAGTGGTCAGAGTTCATCAAAAGTGGTCCAAGGAAGGAACAGTGGTGAACCGGTGGCCAAGGCTCATTGATGCACGTGAGGAGCGAAAGCTGGCCCGTGTGGTCCGATTCAACAGACAAGCTACTGTAGCTCAAATTGTTAATGCTGGTTCTTATGGAAAGGTCAGAGATTCAGTATTCAAGTAGTATTCAGGATGCAGTATTCAAGTTACAGAAGACATTTTCAGAATTTTGTGTGGCGTAACATGAAATAACGTGCAAAATTGGCAACAAACATTCATACTTTGATTTTGTTTATTGTAGGTTATTGAATTTTATTTCTTGTATAAAAAAAAGCATAAATATTATTTTTGGAACGATCTGAGTAACAGATTGTATTTGCTTAACTAACAGCAGGATTGTTCTTCACCAATACTCATTGGTGTTGTGTCATCATGACCTCTCAAAACCAATTTAATCTCCAGCCCTTTAACTCACTATTCTGTTTATTTACTCTCCTCAAGGACCATCTGAACTTCTCGTCATAACAGAGACAGTGACTCAATGCACTTTTCAAAACATTTTGCCTAGTAAGGTCTGTCTCACATCATGCTACAGCAACACTTAATCTCTATGATAACGTATTAAAGTTCATGCCGTTCTCCCATCTGAAGCAAACACACTGGAACATTTAAAGGGACAGTTCACCAAAAATGTTATTTGCAATTAATTTACTTACCCTCAGGCCATCCAAAATAGGTGATTTTTCTTCAGTGGAACAATAAAGAAGATTTTTGGTCATTTATATAATGCATGTTAATGGCTACCATCACTCGACAGCCTAAATAACCATATACAAGCAACACAGAATTAATATCCGTGGCTCCTGATGATATTTTGAGGTCAAAATGATCATTTTTTCTTTTGTGCCAAAAATCGTTAGGATATTAAGTATAGATCATGTTTCATAAAGATATTTTGTTAATTTCCTACCATAAATATATCAAAACTGAATTTCTGATTAGTAATATGCATTGCTAAGAACTTTATTTTCAACTTTAAAGGTGATTTTCTCAATACATTTGGATTTATTTGCACCTTCAGAGATTCCAGATTTTCAAATAGTTGTATCTCGGTCAAATATTGTTCTATCCTAACAAACCATACATCAGTGGAAATGGTGCAATATACCTAAATCTCAATTTCTGACTGGTTTTGTGGTCACATATACTAAAAAGGCAATAAATGATAGCAAAATTAACTGATTACATTTCTATTGACTAAAATCGCCAATAGGTGGAGGCAAGTCACTTTTTTAATGAGTTTTTGTAATGGCTGTAGTTTACCGACTCTCCAACTGTTTATTAACGAAACACCGCTCTTGCTTGGAGATGCACACCAGTTTATTGCAACTATTGTTTGGTTGAAAATATAACAAACAACCCTGCAAAAAAAAAAAAAAAAAAGCCAAAACCAGCCTAAGCTGGTTGGCTGGTTTTAGCTGGTCAGCAGGCTGGTTTTAAAGAGGTTTAGAGGGGTTTTGGCCACTTAGCTGGTCAGGCTGGGAGACCACCTGCTAAAACCAGCCTGAAAGACCAGCTAAAACCAGCTACTTCCAGCTTAAACCAGCTAAGACCAGCCAACCAGCCTAGGCTGGTTTTAGCTGTTTTTTTTTTTCAGCAGGGAATATTGACAATATTGTGTTTAAAATGTAGGCCAGTGTTGGGGAAAGTTACTTTTAAAAGTAATGCATTACAATATTGAGTTACTCCCCCAAAAAAGTAACTAATTACGTTACTTAGTTACTTTTAATGGAAAGTAATGCGTTACGTTACTTTTGCATTACTTTTTTAATCTGTGCAGGGCTTGCTTGTTTGATTTTAATATAAAAAGTTCAATTTTTGGCAAATGTAAAAGCCTTTTCACACCAAAAGCCTCAGTCTTAGAGAAAAGTAAAATCACGTCTGTACAGTAGCCCGCACAAGAAAAATGTCAGCAAAAACTTCAGCAAAAGAAAAACAAATGTTAGATTATCTTGAGTAATTTTTGCTTATTAGTATGGATGAATTGGATCATCGAAGGTCGGCAGCAAAGACATTGGTTAATAAAATGAGATTAAATACATAAAGGATATTTGTATTATATAACATATTTAATTATTATTTTGAGGAATACTGTATCTGTTTTTTAGTGAGTGAGATTATTTTTTGCATGTTCACATTTACTCTAGAACTAAAGTAACATCTTACTCACAATTTCTCTCAACATATGGACAGGAGAGCTTTTAATCAATAAATGGGGGGAAAAAGTAACTGCCGTTACTTATTTGAAAAAATAACTTGGATATTTTCTTGTCAATTAAAAAGTAATGCGTTACTTTACTAGTTACGAAAAAAGTAATATTATTACATAACTTGCGTTACTTGTAATGCATTACCCCCAAAACTGATGTAGGCTACATTTAAAATGTAAAATGCTCACTTAATATTACCTTTTTGTTGAAATGTTATGTAAAATCATAATTTGCAATTGTTTGGATATTCAGAGAAAACTGCATTCTTGCCCGTATTTTAAACATGAAAAATATCTCACACAGGGCATGTTTCTGTATCGAAGAAAGTTTCTGAAATCGATCTTTATGTACAGTCTGTGTCAATTTTTTTTTTTTCTTTTTTTTGCTATTAAGTGCTACAAATCTACTTTAAAGACAAAATAAACAGCGCCGCGATTTCTAAAGCAGCATCCTATCATACGCACGTGGCTGGTGTGGATACAGTAATTTTTGACTGCAAGAGATGAGGTAATTTGATGTAATTTGACTGTTTACGGCACTCCCATTTTCCTGTTTTATAATAAAAGCGTCATCTTGCTTGTCAGAAATACATACTCGGTTTTAAGTGAAGCTTCTGGCAAAGCTCAGCATTTTGTTCGCGTACCCCCTTCCATCACCTCACGTACCCCCAGGGGTACGCATACCCCAGTTTGAGAACCACTGCTCTAGATGACAGGTAATAATGTTGTAAATAATGTGCAGTTTCTTGCACAGACTGATTGTTTCGCTTCATAAGGCCATATTGTAGCATATTTAGATGTTGTCTGGAGCCAAAGGTATTTATTTTGTATTGCCTGTTGACTCTCAAAGTGACGTTAGCCATTGATTGCATTTTATGAATCCTCATGGATCATGGTTTCAATTTAAAATCTTTTTTTACTCTTCTACTGAAAAAGTCACCTACATTTTGCGTGACCTGAAGGTGAGTAAACTAACTGCAAACTTTCATACTGGGTTGAACAATCCCTTCAATTTGTGGCCACATGTTCACATGCAAAAAAAGTCCTTAATTGTGTAGCGATGTATGAAGCACAGCTCACACAGAAGTCACTTTCAAACCAAACAGCGATTTTCACCTTCATACGAAACTCCAGTTCGCATTGATTCCTATCTACCTTATTTTCATTAGTTTCCAGTTACCTATACCATAACAGTCCATTATGCTGCTTTATATTGCAAGCTGGCACTTTGATTTGGTATTATTTCATAGTCTAAGCACATTGACAGCCCTGCTGAAAAAAAAATAAAAATAATAATAATCCCTCACAGAATTTGGTTATAATGGGAATTGTAATGGTTTTAATGAAAACTGTAATGGCCTCTGTGTGTTTCTACTGGTAATTCGTCGCCTTGTATTGGTGGCTTGTTAAAACCATTAAATCCTAATGGAATGTGTCCCAAAGCACACTGCAGTACAGAAGTACTGCAGTACACTATCGAAGTACAGAAAGTGAATGCTGGCATAAAATCACAAGAATGCCTTCAAAGAGAAAACCTTTTTCAAACGGATTAAAAAAAGCTTTTCATGGCTGGACAATGAACATCCTCCAGATACAAGGATGCAAATGTGAAGCTGAGAAGCTCTCAAAAGCCTTCTTATTATTCAGGATGCTCTTCTTAGAAATGCTGCTCTTTAAGTGTCGGCCAAAACATACCACTGCCATATTCATCTTCTCTATCTGCTGTGTTTAGGAGTGTTGGTCACGTTGACAGCAGTCGTTAAGTTACCCATAAGACGTAGTTTCCCAGAAGGACTCCACATGGTGTGGCGCTGAATCACCAGGTTCAGTTTACTGGACTTCCTTCCACGAATCACTCACTATTTACAAAAAAGGCATCTTTTGCCTCTCAGACACAGTGGGATATGGATCAAACTTTCTTATGCTCTTTTACTGAGAGTTCAAGCTTATTAAGCTATTGGCAGAGAGTCATTGGCAAAGACTTTCAAAGCAACTGAGCTCGTGTCAGGATTACAAGAAAATAATTCTATTTTATCAGTTACATAAGAATGCCAGGATTAAACTTTAATTTCCAGAAGACAAATCTAATATCATATTCACAGCAGAGAGAGCAAACAGGGCTAATAAGAAAAGTAAATCTTGATTTACAAAAATCATAATCTGAACTGAATCAAAAACACTGAGTGTAACATGCATCAGTTGGAGGATGTGAGATGTTAACTTCAAAGGCTTGTTTTCAAGCTGTTTTAAACAGATCAAGAACCATACAAAAACCCCTACACAATTAAATCAAATAAACATTCATCCTACACCAGAATACAGCCTTCAGCAGCTTTTGTTGCTGTTCTTGTCTGTGATTTTGTGATTTATGTAACCACTGCTGATGCAGTGAAGAAAGCTCAAGCTCTTTATCTGTGCTTACGTGACATAACAGATGCTCCTCATGGCTGTCTGACATGGGAATCAAAAACAGATGAGAGACTCGTTCGGATTTCATCTGAGTAACGTATAGAGCAGGCAGAGTAAAAATCAAAGTGATGAATATGCTCTCTAGCTGCCTACATAGTATTTTAAGGACTCATAAGCTATTTGCTGATTGAGAAAAGAGACAACTAATTAAAGATATGGTTTTGTCAAAATGTAAGGAAGGAAAGCAGATGAAGCAAGAAAAATTTACATTATACAGCTGATGTCACAAGTTTACATACACCTTGCAGAATTAGCAAAATGTTAGCATGTTATTTTTATTTAGTACAGACCTGAATAAGAGATTTTACATAAAAGATGTTTACATACAGTTTACAAGAGAAAATAATAGTTGAATTGATAAAAAGTTAGCATACACTTGATTCATAATACTCTGTTGTTACCTGAATGATCCACAGCTGTTTTGTTTGTTTGTTTGTTTCTTGATAGTTGCTCATGAGTCCCTTGTTAGTCCTGAACAGTTAAACTGCCTACTGTTCTTCAAAAGAGTCCCTCAGGTCCCACATATTCTTTGGTTTTTCAGCATTTTTGTGTTTTGGAACCCTTTCTGACAATGATTGTATGGTTTTGAGATCCATCTTTTCACACTGAGGACAACTGAGGGACTCAGACGCAGCTATTACAGAAGGATTTAAACGTTCATTGCTACTTCAGAAGGCAAAACGATGTATTAAGAGCCGGAGGGTGAAAACATTTGAACGTAATGAGGATGTGTACATTTTTCTTTTTTTGCTTAAATATCTTTTTTTTTTTTCATTCAGTAGTGTCCTTCAAAACTACAAAAGATACATTAATGTTTCTCAGAAGACAAAATAAGTTAAATTTACCCTGATCTTCAACTTCAAAAAGGTTTTACCCCCCGGCTCTTAATGCATTGTGTTTCCTTCTGAAGCATCAGTGAGCGTTTGAACCTTCTGTGATAGCTGCATTTGAGTCCATCAATTGTCCTTGGTGTAATAAGATGGATCTCAAAATCATACAGTCATTGTTGAAAAGGGTTCAACCCTGCTGAAAAAAACAGCATATGCTGGTTAGGTATGTTTTGGTGCTGGGATGCTGGTTTTAGCTGGTTTATGCTGGTCCTTGTTGTGGTATCTTATTGGCGAGATTGCTACAGAGTGAGCCACGCCCCTATGTGAGGGGGGAGTTGCCAATAAAAGTTAGTTACGTACCTGCTAGGCTGGTGTTCGGTGTCTTCTATATATACACAGTATCACAACAGTCCTTTGCTGGTTTATGCTGGTCCGTTGCTGGTTCATGCTGGTCCTTTGCTGGTTTATGCTGGTCATGTTGCTGGTCAAGGACCAGCATAAACCAGCAAAGGACCAGCATTAACCAGCAAAAGAACCAGCATAAACCTGCAAAGGACCAGCATAAACCAGCTAAAACCATCATCCCAGCACCAAAACATACCTAACCAGCATATGCTGTTTTTTTCAGCAGGGAAATACACAAAAATGCTAAAAAGCCAAAGAATTTGTGGGACCTGAAGGATTTTTCTGAAGAACAGTGGGTAGTTTAACTTTTCAGGACAAACAAGGTACTCATGAACAAGTATCACTAAACAAAATTTAAAACACAGCTGTGGATCATTCAGGTAACAACACAGTATTAAAGGGATAGTTCACCCAAACATGACAATTTGATGTTTATCTGCTTACCCCCAGGGCATCCCAGATGTAGGTGACTTTGTTTCTTCAGTAGAACACAAATGTTATGCGTATACTACGCCAGAGCGCGTACACAGGCAACGCGCCGGAGGCTGAGCACGCGCTCAGGACAGTTGGACATTGCTGTGTATCAAAGGTAAATAATGATATAAATACTGTTCAGTTTCTAGCAAAAACCAATCATTTCGTGTCTTAGGACATTAGTGTATCGTCACGAGCCACAGGGTGTAATTTAGATTTGTCTGTGCATGTTTTTTTTTATTTTTATTTCAAAGGTTTGGTGCCCATTCACTGCCATTATATGACTAACAGACTGCAACGGTTTGAGTTAAAATCTTTGTTTGTGTTCTACTGAAGAAACAAAGTCACCTACATCTTGGATGCCCTGGGGGTAAGCAGATAAACATCACATTTTCATTTTTGGGTGAACTATCCCTTTAAGAATCAAGTGTATGTAAACTTTTGAACATCATTTCATAAATTCAATTTTTATAAATTCAACTACTAAAGACTAAAATCAGTATTAAATAAAAATAACATGCATTTTGTATGATCCTTCTTATTTTGGCAAAATAATTAACATTTTGCAGATTCTGGAAGGTGTATGTAAACTTTTGACTTTAACTGTAAATATACTTATATTTAATTAATTGATGACAAATACATACAGTCAAGCCCAAAATTATTCATACCCCTGGCAAATTCTGACTTAAAGTTACTTTTATTCAACCAGCAAGTTGTTTTTGACCGGAAATGACACAGGCTTCTCCCCAAAGATAATAAGACAATGTACAAGAGGCATCGTTGTGGAAAAAAAATATTTCTCAGCTTTTATTTACATTTGAACAAAAAGTGGCATGTCCAAAATTATTCATACCCTTTGCAAACTGTCACAGTTTATGGGAAAATCCAAAGTTCTATACCATTCCAAATAGTCCAAGCTGTTCTAAAGCAGCCTAATTACCCTGATTCATTGGGAACAGCTGTTTTAATCAACTCAACAGGTGAAAAACAGAAGCTCTCTGCTGTTGGTTTGTGGACAGTCATGGCTAAGACAAAGGAGCTCACCGAGGACCTGTGACTGCGCATTGTGGCTGCTCACAAGTCAGGAAAGGACTATAAGATCATATCTAAATGTTTTGAAGTTCCAGTGGCTACAGTGCAAAGTATTATTAAAAAATACAAGACGTTTCGCACTGTGAAAAATCTCAGAGGACGTGGTCAGAAGCCAAAAGTGACACCTGTGCTGGCCAGGAGGATAGTGAGACAGGTAAAAAAGGATCACCACCAAGGCCATCCTGATGAATCTGGGCTCTGCTGGTGGCAGCATCTCAAGGCAGACAGTCCAACGGACACTGCACACCAGACACGGACACAGACCAAGGAGGACACCACTTCTCCAGATAAGGCACACAAAAGCCCTCTTGGCCTTTGCAAATGCTCATCTGGACAAAGAAGAAGACCTCTGGTCTTCTGTTTTATGGTCAGATGAAACATAATTTGAATTGTTCGGCCACAATGACGTAGCCTTCATTTGGTGTAAAAAAAAGGAAAAGCCTTCAACCCTAACAACACCGTCCCCACTGTCAAACATGGTGGTGGAAACCTAATCACAGTAAACAGCACCATGAAAAAGGAGCAATACATCAAAATTCTCAACAACATCAGGCAGTCTGCAGAGAAACTTGGCCTTGGGCACCAGTGGACATTTCAGCACCACAGCAACCCAAAACACACAGCAAATGTGGTGAAGAAATGGGTAGCAGACAAAAACATTAATGTTTTGCAGTGGCCCAGCCAGAGTCCTGATTTAAATCCAATTGAGAATCTGTGGAGGGAGCTAAACATCAGGGTGATGGCAAGGAGACCCTCCAACCTGAAAGAGTTGGAGCTCATCGCTAAAGATAAACGAGCAAAAATAGAAGTGGAGACATGCAAAAAGCTGGTCAGCAATTATAGGAAGCATTTGATTGCTGTGATAGCCAATAAAGCCTTTTCTATTGATTACTGAGCAGGGTATGAATAATTTTGGACATGCCACTATTTGTTCAAATGTAAATAAAAGATGAGTAATATTTTTTTCACAATGATGCCTCTTGTACATCGTCTTATTATCTTCTGGGAGACATCTGTCATTTCTAGTAAAATCAAAAAAAAAAAAAACTTGCTGGTTGAAAAAAGTAACTTTAAGTCAGAATTTGCCAGGGGTATGAATAATTTCGGGCTTGACTGTATATATACAGTACAGACCAAAAGTTTGGACACACCTTCTCATTCAAAGAGTTTTCTTTATTTTCATGACTATGAAAATTGTAGATTCACACTGAAGGCATCAAAACTATGAATTAACACATGTGGAATTATATTTAATTCTATAAAACATTTAATTCTATATACTATATATATACTATATATACTTCTGCACAACACAATGATGGTCCCAACCCCATTTATAAGGCAAGAAATCCCACTTATTAAACCTGACAGGGCACACCTGTGAAGTGAAAACCATTTCAGGTGACTCTTGAAGCTCATCAAGAGAATGCCAAGAGTGTGCAAAGCAGTAATCAAAGCAAAAGGTGGCTACTTTGAAGAACCTAGAATATGACATATTTTCAGTTGTTTCACACTTTTTTGTTATGTATATAATTCCACATGTGTTAATTCATAGTTTTGATGCCTTCAGTGTGACTCTACAATTTTCATAGTCATGAAAATAAAGAAAACTTTGGTTCAAAGGTGTGTCCAAACTTTTGGTCTGTACTGTATATATTTTGATATTGTCATTTCTACAGAATGAAAATGTACTTTAAAATTAACATTTTTATTTGACATTTTTACAGAGTGAAAGTATGTTTTAGTGGCCTTTAATTTCATTAATATTATATTATCGGCGTGTACAGTTTTTAATATAAGTAAATACGAAAGTATATTTTTAAGATTTAAAGTAAACTTCAAGTGCACATTCAATAAAATGAAGCACGCTTTTTTAATAATAAATGTAAGCTGTTTCAAATAGGTCATTAGGTCACTGACTTTATGTTAGAATGCAACATCAGATCAGACAGCAAAAATGCTCACTAATGTTTGAAAAACAGCCATGAAATCAGTAGAGCGCATACAACACACAGAGAACGTGTTGCCTCATACTAAAGAGCTCTTTTAACACAAAATGTAGACTGATGTGATCTTAACAACATGGGAGGTTGACAAGTTTAGTAAAAGATTGGATGTATATGACAATTTTAAATAATCAAAAGTTGGTGAAATGAAAGCTCTAACATGAAAGAAAGGCACACGGGTTCAATCGGGGGAGGAAGGCTGCAGGCATGGGATGCAGGCCAGCCACAAGAAGAAGGAATGCGCCTGCTGAAGAATGAGAGAAAGCGAGGGAAATGCAGAGGAGGAGACAGGGTGGAAAGTGGGAGGGAATAGACAAGCATGTGTGGAAAGCGTGCATGTGTGTGTGGCATGGCTGTGGTTCAGGCTGTTGAATGAGTGGGCCTTGTGTAGCAGTATTCCGGCTGCTTCTCTGCCCTAGAGCCACATGTCAGAGGAGTTTGTGTTTGTGAGTGCGTTCACACGTGTTTGCAGGAGACAGACCTCCAGCCCACCGCAACTAGTCGCTGGAGTAACTGCACACCATTGGTATTTCTTAAACTCAACTCAAGCCACCGCTGAGCGCAGACACGTCTGAACTTTCTCCTGTGCGATGAGAGTAATGACAGTATGGAGAGCTCATTGCTTTCTCTCTCAGAGTTTGTTTCTGGTGGTCTTCCTGATCCCCCAGCAGGGAAATGCCCACCCACAGTGCCTGGACTACAAGCCTCCGTTCCAGCCGCCGGAGCCACTGCACTTCTGCAAGGAGTATGCCAAATTTGGATGCTGTGACTTAGACAGGGATACCCAAATATCCCAGCGCTTCTACCAGATCATGGACTACTTTGATCATACTGGATTCGTGACCTGTGGGACGTACATCCGCACCATTCTTTGCCAGGTGAGTCTCAGGTCAGGCTGTCTTGAGCTAAAACTTTAGCTCAAGACATTTTCCAATGAAATGGACATAGATTGATTAAAAAAAATGGACAGGGTTGTTAAATTTGTTAAAAGTCTATAAAACCTTTACTTTTTACATGTTTGTCTCAATTCCTGATCTTTGTGTTGCTGATGTGTGTTACATTTCCTGTCTTGTGAAGAAGATTCCGCATCATTTACTGAACCTCAAGTTGGTAAGAATGTGCTGATGAGCACAAAAGAAATTATTTTGAAGATTGTTGGCAACCAAACAGCTGACAGAAGCCATTGACTTCTATAATGTGAACAAAGTACTATGGAAGTCAATGGCTACCATCTACTGATGGTTGCCAATATTCTTTAAAATATTTTCTTGTGTGTTTACCAGAAGAAAAAAAAAAAAACTCATACACTGCAAAAAAAGATTTATCTTACTTAGTATTTTTGTCTTGTTTCTAGTCAAAATATCTAAACATTTTTTAATTGAGGATAATTTACTAAATAAGTAAAATACTCTTGTTCTAAGAATATTTTACTTACCCACAGGCAGATAATTTTACTTGTTTTGAGCAAAATTTACTTAATTTAGTTTTTCCCCCCTGGAAACAAGACTAAATATCTATCATTATCTAGTAAATGCATCTCAAGATTTTTTTTTTTTTTTTTTTTTAGATATTTTGACTAGAAAAAAACCAAGTAAGACAAGCCTTTTTTGCAGTGTATAGGTTTGGAACAACTTAAGGGAGAGAAAATGCTAAAATAATTCATTTTTGGGTAAACTGTCCCTTTAACTTTAACACAAGAAATTCTCTGTAGAAATGTACATAAACAAATTTGAACTACTGGATAGAATAGTTAAAAAATATCAAATATTATTAATAAAATATTTAAAAATATTAAAATTTTGTTGTGGTTAATAAATGACAAGATTTTGTGATGCAGACTGTACCTCATTCATTAGTGTTTACAGTAGAGAGGAGGTTACATCATTGCATAAGTTACATCATTTTGTTATGGCTTTGCCTTTAGAAGGCTGGATGACTTTTCAATTTGTTATGAACTATTTTTAGGCATGATGACTTCAGTTTAAATGTTAGATATTACTAGCTATGGTATTTTTTGTGAATTTTACTCTTTAGTCTTAAAGATAAACCCACACATGCTCAACACATAGAAGACATGTTTTCCAAATGATAATCACCTACTTACATCATTGTTGCTTCAAGGCTGCCAGAAATAAATGATAATATTTTACCATATGGTTTTGAGATTGCGGTTGGCCAAGGGAACACCTGATTTATTTGACTACTTAGTGGTGAAGCTGAGCTCAATGATTGCCTTTGTTGGAACATTTATTCCAGATACAGGGAGCAGCTTGTGTTCTCCAACCTGCAGACAAGCAAAATACATACTTCCTCTCTAACAAGCCATAGGATGTATCATGTTCCTGTGGAAAGGTCAGTGCAGGAAAGATATTGGAAAAAGAAAAAAAAGAGAAAGAATACATTGGTTTTGTATATGAATAGTGAAATAGCATTCCAAGAGTGCTTATATTAATTTCAACAGCACTGGAACTTTTCCTGTGTCTGTGTTTGTGCTTTCCAGACTTTTAATTAGATGGAGACAAGTAGCTGTCTTTAAATCATTCGTCATTGAATCATTCACCCATTTAGCATTTAATATGCTAATTTATTTGGGACTGAAATAGGTAACACTCTTTAAGAAATAATCATTGAATTATTTATTCAAAAAATAACATTCTTTCTGGATCAAAACAGGTGACTGTCTGTATAAGTGAGTCATTTCATTGTTCACTCAACTAATTCATTCAAAAATATGCATTCTTTCCAGATCAAAACAGGTGACTGTCTATTTGAGTGAGTCATTGAATTGTTCACTCAACCAATTCATTAAAAAAATATTTATTCTTTCTAGATCTAGACAGGTCACTGTCTATAAAAGTGAGTCATTGAATGGTTCACTCAACCAATTCCTTAAAAAACTTTTATTCTTTCTGGATCTAGACAGGTGATTGTCTATATGAGTGAGTCATTGAACTGTTCACTCAACCAATTCATTAAAAAATATTTATTATTTCTAGATCTAGACAGGTCACTGTCTATAAAAGTGAGTCATTGAATGGTTCACTCAACCAATTCCTTAAAAAACTTTTATTCTTTCTGGATCTAGACAGGTGATTGTCTATATGAGTGAGTCATTGAACTGTTCACTCAACCAATTCATTAAAAAATATTTATTCTTTCTAGATCTAGACAGGTGACTGTCGAGTGAGTTATTTGATTGTTCACTCAACCAATTCATTAAAAATATAATTTTTTTCCCAGATCAAAACAGGTGATTGTCTATATGAGTGAGTCATTGAATTGTTCACTTAACCAATTCCTTAAAAAAATATGTATTCTTTCCGGATCGAGACAGGTGACTGTCTATATGAGGGAGTTGTTGAATTGTTCACTCAACCAAATCCATTAAAAAATATGCATTTTTCTGGATCCAGACAGGTGACTGTGTATATCAGTGAGTCATTGAATTGTTCACTCAACCAATTAATTCAAGAACTCTGATTATTTTAGGAACACACTGTAACTACACTACTGTGTATTGCTTGGAGAACTTGGCAGACCAAAAATAGAAATACTGGAAATATCCAATGTTTTGTTTATTATGAGCACACACTGCAGTTACCTCATCTGCCACATTAAATGACTGGGCTCTTGGGTAGATTCAGTTTGCCTGTCAATGTTTTGAATTGTTAATCAGCTGTAAAAATAAATGAATAATTAAATGAATAAAAAGTAATAATAATAAATTGTTCTGAAAGTGATTTCAGTGATAATGTTTATTGCATTGTTCAACATTGTGGAGTTCCCTATAGAATTCCAATGAACATTAAAAATTAAATATTAAATATTATGTTATAGTTATTACCCTTGTATGATTGTTCAGCATTATTACAGATTTTAAAAGAGAATCACTGAATCATTTACTCAACCTATTCATTCAAAAACACTAATTCGTTACAGATTGCAACAGGTGACTCTTATGAATGAGTCATTGAATCGTTCACTCAGTCGATTTGTGCAACAATTACGATTCATTTAGGAACGTAACGTCACTACTGTGTCTTGCTTGGAGAAGCTGAGAGACCAAAAATAGAAATACTGTAAATATCTTCAAAATAAAATGTAAATTGTATAACATCAATGTCATTCTCAGAATCACACTGCTGGTCTAAATATCAGCTTGGCTGCGATTCAGAGGCTTGCTCATGTTATTGCATTAATAAATAGTACAATTCTGCAAAATAACGATTATGAAATAAGTAATCATATTCTTAGGTATGGTCAAACCTTCGGATGCCCTCTTGACGCCCTCTTGGTTTGTTCTGTGGTTCCTGAGAAACAAAACCGGATCTGGTAGAAGTGTTTGTTTCATGAGGCATTTCCCATTTAAGGGATTAAAATAATGACTCTTTCAACAGGGAAAAGCTGTAAACCCATAATTGCCTAATGAGTGACGGGCACAGACATATAAGCTAATGGGATTTAAGGGCCCACTGGAGTGGAGCAAATGTGTTGATGAGTGAAACCCTGCAGGGACCATCTGTTGAACAAAATCCATGAGGAGTTTGATAACAACAGAGATTGCAATCTCCTACAGAGTCTCATAATTACAGAACCATATAAACAAAATTATACGAGGGACAAAAACAGAAGAACACAATGACTGGAGGTATGGAGGGAAAATATATACAGTACATCAGAAGAAAAGAACATGGAAATTGGTGCTTTTCCCAGCATTGTTTAAAACAAGTAGACACTTGGCATTGTACAAAAAATAATACGTGTTTACTATAATCTCACATGTAAAACTGTAGTTAAAAAATAACTATTTTATTAGACATTTGAGAGTAATATTTTAATATTTTAACCCACGTCTTCAGAAATCATGACCCACGGCCTACAGTGTTTTATTAAGCCTGAAAACTGTGAAATTTCCTTGACATAGACACCCAGTCCAACTCATTTTACCCTTTTCTGTAAGGTTTTTCCTCTAAGCTAACAGGACATTACATAACCGTGTGTTGTTTAGGAAATGCTGGACTCGTTTATACCACACAACCCCCCCAAAGAGGTCTATATTTTGTTTGAACTGCAATCAAACATCATTAGAGACACTTGAAACATTATTCCTCCAGATTTTGGCTAAATTACAGTCCCTGTGATGTGTTACAAGTGAGTTCGCCCATTGATCCAAACCACTTTCAGGTCCATTATTTGTTTAATGTCATTATAGTAATCTCAGATATCTTCCAGTCCCGAGCTGGCAGTATCTTTGCCAAGGCTGGCTCGGTCCTCTGATGGGTGTGGTGTTGTGGTTAAGACATAATGACGGCTTGGTTAGTCCAAAATGTCCATGAGTTACTGTATTTATAGCTCGAACGATCATCACCAGCTGTTGGATTGAGTCCTGGGATCCCGGCTGTAAAGAAGACGTGCAGAATGCCACGTTTGCCAGACTATGAGGAGGAGAGAAGCAGAAAGGCTTACACAGCAAATAGGTTTCAGATGAATTTGTTATTTGAGATTAGCTTAATGTTTATTGATGATAGGAGCAAGTCACTGCTCATGGGTTAATGGCATTACACTTTTTTAATGAATCTATTAGTTTATTAAAACATATTGTACATTAAAAATGCAACTTATACACTATCAAAACAAAGGTTCTTTATTTGTTTGCATGGTTCTATGACAGAGATAGTGTAAATTCTTTTGAGTATTAAAATGTTTTTCACAATATATAATATATAAAATAGTTCTTTTAGGAATAAATTACTGAAAGGTTCTTTGAGGAACCCAAAATGGTTATCTTTATAGCTATTGTCCTTAAAAGAAAATTTTGTCATCATTTCCCTCAAGTTGTTCCAAACCTGTATGAATTTCTTTCGTTGGTTCTTCCATTAAACATAAAAGAATGTTGATAACCAAACAGTTACTGTTGGTAACCGTTTATAGCCATTTCAATAGGAATCATGCAATTGTAAATTTTGTGTGAGGGCAAAATATGTCCCTCACAGACTGTGTAACGGGTTCAAAATGGTAACCCAGTTGAGGTCAATAGTTTAGCAAAAGAGTCTGCAAAATGTTAATTATTTGACTAAAATAAGAGGTATCATACAAAATGCATGTTATTGTTTATTTAGTACTGACCTGTATAAGATATGTCACATAAAATATGTTTAC
>NC_133371.1:11775737-11796205 GCF_049309525.1 Garra rufa
TATCACTAAACAAAAAAACAAAGCTGTGGATCATTCAGGTAACAACACAGTATTAAGAATCAAGGGGATGTAAACTTTTGAACAGGGTCATTTTAATAAATTCAACCATTATTTTCTCTTGTGGACTATGTTTAAACATCTTTTATGTGAAATATCTTATTTAGTCAGCGCTAAATAAACAATAACATGCATTTTGGTAAAATAATTAACATTCTGCGGATTCTGAAAGGGGGATGTAAACTTTTGACCTCAACTGTATATCACTACACTAATTACAATAGGCAACAGAGCTTTTGCCAAAATGTCAATAATGACTGTACATTTAGTGTTGTCATCTTAAAGCTAAATTAGTCCTGAAGTAATCTTGGTCTGTCTGGGAAACTTTTAAAGCACCATATTCATGCAACAATTTAATTTAACACTGTCGAATAAATGTCCATGATTTAATATGTTTGTTTCAGGAATGCTCTCCTTATGCAGCGCATCTGTACGATGCAGAAGATGCGAACACCCCGATTCGGGAGCTACCCGGCCTCTGTGGAAACTACTGTGAAGATTTCTGGCACCATTGCCGTTACACTCTCAGCCTTCTGATCAGCAACGATGAAACTTATGGTATTGAAGAAGACCGAAACAAGTTCTGCAAATACCTTGAGCTGAAAGATCCTGAGTACTGTTACCCAAATGTCCTATCCAACGACAACCTCAACGCCAACCTGGGAGATGTGAAGGCGGATCCACAAGGCTGCATACAGTTATGCCTGGAGGAAGTGGCAAATGGCCTTCGTAATCCGGTGGCGATGGTACATGCGAATGACGGCACTCACCGCTTCTTTGTGGCGGAGCAACTGGGTTACGTGTGGACTTACTTGCCCAACGGTTCTCGAATCGACAGGCCTTTCCTCAATCTGACCGAGGCGATTCTGACCTCACCATGGGTTGGAGATGAGCGAGGGTTCCTTTGCATCGCCCTGCACCCTCGTTTCACAACAGTGAAAAAGGCCTATGTGTACTACTCGGTGTCTGTGAAGAAGCAGGAGAGGATTCGCGTCAGTGAATTTCTTGTGTCTGATTCAGATATGAATATGCTGGATCACTCCTCGGAAAGGTGAGAAATAGATATCATCTATCCGCATGTTCCACTTAAGTAGACCCACATATTTTAAGTTTGAAAAAAACAACAACAGTACAATACCATATTTGTACATTTCAGTAAAATACCCTAATTTATATTGCATTGTGGGTAATTTTGACTGAACAGGAATATTTTATAGTATATTATAGTGTTGCTGAAACCTGGCTGTAATATGCCAGGCAATAATACAGGATTGTAAATAGCACGCAACCTGATGTCACATCAAACAGACAGAACAATTCTGCTGCTGACTGAAGAAGCAGAACGGTGGATTTCTGGAAGTCGGGTAAGTTAATCTTATTGTTATGTTTTTATGCCATAGTGTACATGTTAAAGGTGCTGGTTGGTGATGCACCAGAATGAAAACTCGATGTTCCAGGCCATGGGAGAATAGGAGGCCATGGCCGAATAGACAGTTCAGGTGACCATGGCGGATCAGGGAGTTCAGGAGTCCATGGCCGAATAGACAGTTCAGGTGACCATGGCGGATCAGGGAGTTCAGGAGGCCATGGCCGAATAGGCAGTTCAGGTGGCCATGGTGGCACAGGGAGTTCAGGAGGCCATGGCCGAATAGACAGTTCTGGAGGCCATGGCGGGTCAGGGAGATCAGGAGGCCATGGCCGAGCAAACAGTTCTGGAGGCCATGGCGGGTCAGGGAGTTCAGGAGGCCATGGCCGAGCAAACAGTTTATGAGGCCACTTGGGCAGCGCCTACTCTGGAGGGCGCGCTGGAGGAGGAGCCAGCTCTGGAGGGCGCGCTGGTTCTGGAGGGAACTCGGAGCGGATGGTCCGGAAGGCTGGGCGGAACCAGCGGAGGCTCTGGAAGGCTGGACGAAACCAGCGGAGGCTCTGGAAGCTTGGGCGGAACCAGCGAAGGTCTCTGGAAGGCTGGGCGGAACCAGCAGAGGCTCTGGAAGACTGGGCAGAACCAACGGAGGCTCTAGAAGGCTGGGCAGAACCAGCTGAGACTCGGGAGGTTCAGGAGAGAGAATTGGGGCCGTAAACTCCACTGGGATTGCCATGTCCATAATATTCAATATTATATTCTTGGCTGGAGATTCAGGCTTGGTGGCCATCTTGATTCAGGAACGACTGTAATCTTGGCCGGGAACTCAGAAACAGAGGCCATCTTGGCCGGGAACTCAGAAACAGAGGCCAACTTTTTATCCGATAAGAAAAAATGCGCATAAACTACGATGGAAACACTTTTACCGAATAAATTCCTCCATGCGTATTAAAAAAGTCATGTGACTTGCACGATGTAACGGGATAACTTGACTAACCAGCGGACCCCTCTTGTTGCACAGCATCAGAAATGTTGTTTTGGTCATTCTGAAATGTCTCCTTCACCAGTTTCGTCACTTTGCCCACCATGGCACCGGCGCCGCCGTCGTTTTGATTATTTTATAGTAATAAAAATCATTTAGTTGCCATCAAACATTGCAATTAAAAACTGAACGCGGCTGCTCAGTGCAGTGTGCCTAACAACAGTCGCATCACAGATCCGAGGCAGGAGTCCGATTTAATTTATCAAATGAGAAGTGTAAGTCGAGTGAGGTGAGAAACGTTGGTGAAAGATTTAGTTTTGAAACGAAATGCAAAACTGCCTGTTTTAAAAATATTTTGGATTTTTTAAAAGCCTGTAGACTGTTGACGTTTATCTAAAAGGTGATTTTGGAAGCTCATTGGAGTAACATTCGTTTCTTATTTATTTGGTTCCACTGTGTTTGCTGAATTTCAGTAGGCCTATTTTTTTATACAATTACACTTTGTGTAAGTTATTTAACAGTTATTTTATTTTTGTTAATAAATTAATAATTCTGTGTTTAATATATACTAAGTGAGTTTGTCGTACTGTTTTGTTGTTGTCCATTAAGTCAATTGACGCCGAATTGACGCTAATTCGAAAGTTAAAGTAAAATGCTCACGGGCATTTACAAGCTATTGAAAAACGAAGAAAGTGTGGGAACGTGGGAAAACTCTAACGAACTTCCCCCAACATTTCCCCTCGGTGATACCGGTATTGCTTGTGTTGTTACACGTCAATTAACCGGTGGGAAAATTTCCTCTTTAATTTATTATATTTGTATGAAAAGTAGGAGACTAGGAGACTTCTCCTAGTTTTCTTAGTGATATTTAGTGGAAGATTATCAGGAAGTGACGATTTTGTTCTCTTTGTCTTGTTGGATGGAAACGGTGCTTTATGCGCAAATGTTTTATGCGATGTTCCAGTTTTGCGCACAAGTTAAATTCGCATTTTTGGATGGAAACATTGCTACTGTGTCTTGACTTGACTTAGAAAATACAGCTGTGTCTTGATTTAACTCAGGAACGTCAGCCATCTTGCATGCAGACTCTGGCGTTGCAGCCATCTTGCGTGCAGACTCTGGTGTTGCAGCCATCTTGCGTGCAGACTCTGGCATTGCAGCCATCTTGCATGCAGACTCTGGCATTGCAGCCATCTTGCATGCAGACTCTGTACAGTCTGCAGTACTGGGCTGAGGGAGACTAAGGAGCTTGGGTGAATTTTCATCATCCATTACTTCAGTCTTAAGTGTCACATGATCCTTCAGAAATCATTCTAATATACTGATTTATTGTTAGAATGATCTATACTGGATCTATTTTGGATTATATATTGCAACAGTTGCCCTGCAAAGTATTTATTTAGAAATTGTGATATTTTTTCACTATTCTTTGATGAATAAAAAGCTCAGAAGAACAGCATTTATTCAAAATATAAATATTTTCTAACAATGTAAGTATTTGCTATCACTTTTTATCAATTTAACACACCCTTGGTGAATAAAAGTATTAATTTCTTTCAAAAAAAATTTAAAGAAGAAGAAGAAGAAAAATTTACTGACCCCAAACTTTTGATCGATAATGTATATCTATGGGTACAGCAATGAGCATGATGGTATTGTTTAGTCATCAAGGATACGAAGAGAGAATGTGGGCAGCCATTGTTTTCAAAATCTCTGTTTTGGTCCGTTTACATTGAAACATAACCCCAGTGTTTTAAACATAGGCCCTGTTTACACTAGTGCATTTTCGTTTCGTTTTAAGCATGATGTTACTGTTAAGTCATCAATGATACGCAGAGTTAATGTGGGCAGACACACCATCCCTGCTGAAAAAAACAGCATATGTTGGTTAGGTATGTTTTGGTGCAGGGATGCTGGTTTTAGCTGGTCCTTTACTGGTTTATGCTGGTCCTTGACCAGCAACATGACCAGCATAAACCAGCAAAGGACCAGCATTAACCAGCTAAGGACCAGCTAAAACCAGCATCCCAGCACCAAAGCATTTTTTTTCAGTAGGGATAGTTTCAAAATCTCTGTTTTGGTCTGTTTACACTGAAATGCAACCCTGGAATTTTCAAACTAAATTGGGGTCTGCAAAGTTTTCAAAAGCCTATGTTTTCGAGGGTCGAAAACACTGGAGTAGTGTAAACGACACGCATAACAGTAGCAAAAGTTATGCATTTGTTAAAAACGAAAACACACTAGTGTGAACATAGGCCCTGTTAACACTAGTGCGTTTCCGTTTTAAAATGAAAACGATCCTCGTCTTCACTGGCGTTTTCACTGCGTTTCAGAAGCAATCTCTGTCAACACTACACAACCGGAAATGCATGTCACATGACCATTCATAATAAGCATGATGCTATTGTTTAGTCGTCAATGATATGCAGAGTGAATGTGGGCAGCCACGCCATAGTTTTCAAATTTCTTACTGGTGCAGGGATGTCCACAACACCAACCCCCTGACGCTGATTGGTTGGAACACTGTTTGTTTTGCTGTGGAATCGTTGGTAGCACCGATTGTTTTTTTGGCATATCTCGGACCCTAGGCTGACCACAGAGACGCGTTTTTTTTACAGCTGATTTATGGGGCAGGTAGCGAGCGGATCGTGAAGAAAGGTCAGCTGAATTTGACACTTTATGTTTCAGGCTTGAAATCGCTGATACAACCTTTAATATGCAAAAGTTAATAAGCATTTTAAAACGAAAACACACTAGTGTAAACATAGCCTTAATGTCTAACCTAACTTTGTGAATTAGCTTAGGATTTATTTAGACTAAACTAGAGTCGATGACTGTTAAAAAAGTGGAAAAACAAACCGCAATGGTTTGGTGAGTTTTATTTTGTTTTATTTCTACTGGACATCTTCAATTAGTCGCTTATGCATGAAAAACAAAGGAAAACATGGTCGAGGTTGGAAAAATACTTAGGGGAAAGCGGGGCACAACCTAACAGTTTTTGAATTTCGCGGTTTATGTAAATCCACTTGGGTTTTTTTTATCCACATTATTTTCACACTTGTCTGGTACAAATATATCGCTTTGTTTCATATTTACAGTGTATACGTTATTCGTTATTTACCTTAAAAGAAAGGAAGTGAAACGTGACAACATGCCCCATAGGTGGGGTAGGGGAGAGTGGGGTGATTTATGCCATGGGGGTAAGTTGTTCCACCCTTGTTTCTAGAAAACCGTAGAAGAAATGGGTCATGTGACCACATACTTTTGAAGAGCCCTCCAAGGAGGAGAGACACATGGCATGACAGCTAAGCACATTTTTGCTCAAAAACTGTTTTTTGCCTTTCAAAGTAAAATTTTTTTGATCAAGGTTTTTTGATTGTTGCTTTTGAACAATTATAGAAACGTTTGAAAATATTTCACACATGTTTTAGTGCTTTAGTAGGCTACACAGTGAGTCTATACAGTTAGCATATTGTTAGCTCTAAACTGCGGGATCATACTAGTCTTTCAAAATTGTCGGGCTGGGCTGATTTGTGCCAAAGGGGCAGGGGTAAGTTGTGCCAGTGGGATGTTAAGTAATAGTCTGGATTTAGACCATCTAGACCAGGGCTGCCCAACCCTGTTCCTGGAGATCTACCTACAGTACCTGCAGACTTTAGTTCCAGTCCTGCTTCAACACAGCTGTCTGTAATTATCACATGCTACCTAAGAGATTAATTAGCTGGTTCGGGTGTGTTTGATTAGGGTTTGAGCTGAACTTTGTAGGATGGTAGATCTCCAGGAACAGGATTGGTCATCCCTGATCTAGACCTACATACCCACAGAGATAATCTGTATAAGGAGATGAGCGTGCCTCATCAGTGTTTGATTTACCTGCCGTTTGTTAGTTTTTTAAGTGGCTTAAGTCACAATCGGATGTTCAGAAATGTTCAATAATAAGTCACTTTTTTATTATATGTTACATGATTGACAGACAGTCTTCTAATTATTCACAAATATCATATATTGTATATTTGAGTTTTTTTGAAAAAGTAGAAAATATGACATGCCAATAGTTTAATAGGGTAATGATATCTAAATAAACCTTAAATTAGTAATTTTTTATTGAATTTGTCTTGATTTTATATTGCATTACAGTTCATGACATTGAAATGTTCTTTTTTACTTAAATAATCACTGGCACAATTTACCCCGATGTATTCTCCCCAAAGGCACAACTTACCCCGCACCGGGGGCAAGTTGTGCCACAAGACCACTTTTTTTTCTGAAAGCTATAATTCTGAATCAGTTTATTTCAGATCCAAAGTTATTGTTCCCAGGGATGCACCACATCCTGAAATATATGTACATGCTTAAATTGGAGGGATTACTGTCATGGCTTCACTATAAACACATTTAGACATTCAGAAAAACACTCCCCTCCCTCCACACACAACTCTCATAGAACACGACACACATAAACCAGCCAAAATGCTTTACATTTCTTGAAATAATAACTTCTGAATATTAAACATTGGTTGTCAGCCTTTATTCACCTCTTTCTTGTGGTTTCATATCAAAATCCTTATAAGTAAATAGTGTAAACTGTGCCGCTAATGTCATAGAATAGCATAGTTTAGTAACAGCGGGGCATATAGTAACACAGTGTTACAACGTTCCCCATCTGCGCGACTGGAGTTTCAAAACAGGTTAGTGTCTTCTGCTGGTTTGCGAAGCATTAATAAACTGTCTAAACTGATAAACAACAAATTGGAGAATAAAATAATAGCAGATTTGTCTCATTTTAAATGAATACTAAAAACTGAAATGAAAAGTTTACTTCAGCCAGAAATGTACTTTTACTATGGTAAAATAAATATTCAGCGATATCTTTAAAAGGCTTTTGAATTTTGGCGCTATTTTTTCTCTGCATAGTGTTGCTATGGCAACTAGTAAATACCGTAAATTTGGTTATGCTAGTATGTGTGGAAATATTTAAACCACGTGTGTTACAATTAACCCCGCGTTAGGTTGTGCCCCGCTCACCCCTAGGTTTTGCTTGCAAAATAAATAGGTGGTATTGACCTTATGCACGGAATACTTCCTTGTTTAGTCAAGCCAGCTAAGTCATTTCCGGTCAACTGTACTGTATCGTAATATGAGCGTACTTTGCTCGTTTTCTCTACATAATACAATCACAATCGAAGAAAAGTGTTGTTTATCTAAGAGGACTAAACGTCCATGTATACCGTTTCAAGAATGACAAATGCCAGTTTAAAAAAATTCGCGATTAAATCGGCTAAATATGCGCGAGTCATTGCTATGATTGACAGTAATAACCGGACAAACATCTGACAAGCTGATGTAAAAAAAAGAGCTTAAATTATTCAGATTAAATACAGAGTAACAAAACCACAGCAGTAACAAGTGTGTTGGTTTAATGTAGGCTATTGAATAGATTTTACAGTTCAAGATAAAACTTAAAAGATAAAAAGATTACTAAAAAGATTACATTTTTTAAAAGATTCAATTTTATAAAGTATTGCAAATTCCTATCGATTCTTATTGAGTGCATTATTTCATTATTATCCCATAAATATTTAACATATTTGTAGTGAACTATATTATTATTTAAATAATTCACCCTTATAGGCTCTTTGTGTGTGAGCTAAATTCTGCACTTCCTATACTATATACTTAAGGGCGGTAAAAGTAATACAATTTATTATACTAGTAATTTTATAATAAATCGAAAAGCAAGACGTCTTGAAAATAGAGGGAGTTTGAAAGGCAGCTGCATAATAAATAATCCTCTGCTGCCGGTTATATGCGGTAATTCCATATTATTTTAGCCAAAAAAAGACTTTTTCCGTGAAAAGTCGTTATTTTCCGATGCCGTTTTTATGAATGAAAAGTGAGTCCTTGAAGTACATTTTATTTCACAGCTGTAGAGTTAGAAAATAATAAAGTCTTTAAAATATTGCAAGATTTTAAAAATGTGTTCATGACTAAAGGCAAGTTAGTGATTATCAAAAATATGATTAAGATGTCCTTGAAGAGAAATATCGCTAGCTAGCTAACGTTAGCATAAACACGTTAAGATGGTGTTTAGCTGTCAGCATTTAAATGTACAACTATGCAGATAGGGAGAGTACTGGATTGCCAGGCTCCGCATTTAAATTATTTAGCTATTTAAATTATGTTGTTAAATAATAAGAAACTGAATGTTCATGCCGCTAACATTGTTTATAATGTTGCAATTATATTTTTTCTCAGTTTCTGATAAGAACGAGGCAGTAGATGAGTCTCACGAGTGTCCACCTAATATATAACACATATAAAATGAGCTTCAGCGGAAGTTTACGAGCTGGCTTATCTTTATGCGGAAGTTCTAAAGAACGCTCCGTGCATAAGGTCAATTGGGTCAGAGAGATTGGCCATTGATACCAAGTTATTATAGCTATTTGGGCAAGAGACACAGTTCTGTAGCATGGTGGCTGTGCTAAATATTTATTATGATAATAATGTGAATAGGGGGTGTAAATTACTTTTATCACAGTTAATGATCTATTAAGCAACAAAGACAAGTGAAATGCATGCCATGGCAAAATATTAAGCAAGGTCAAGCCTAAAATGATTTTTACTACCCTAGATGTATTTTTGTAGTATATGAAATACATGTATATAGGCAACAGTGTATGTGGTGTTACCCTATACATTCTCAGCAAGTAACAAATGATTGAATCAAATTCTTTCAGCTCTACATTATGGTCCACTTGTCTTTGCACACTGGGAAAGGCATTGCTGTCACAAGGCAGTTTCTAAGTATTTTGTAAATATTAGCCATAACAACACAACTTTTAACACAACTTTTAAAAGTTTTATTATACCCTTTTTTTCTCTTAAGCTTTTCACCTTTATTTTGTCATATGTGTCTATTTGTGTGTGTACAGATTTACCAGTAATGGGAAGAAATGTACTGCCAGACAGGGAGTGAGAAGATCAGGATGCTGGTGCAGAGTGATGGCCATTAACTCACAAGTCAACAGCTTCATTCTATGATAATTACATGGAAGACTTCACAGTGAAGCTGATGGTACACAGGGTAACTTTTTGAGCAATGTTAATCTAAAGTATCCAGATTTGTTGCCCATTCTCAATGGGAAAGTGCCCAAGCAATTGCTCAAAAAGTTGCCCCGTGTATCATCACTTTCACTGTGGGATGCAGCTTGATTGAAGTGCACCACTTGCATTGTGCATTGTGTTTGTTTGATATTCTTGCACGGGCTTTTATTGCTGTAAATTGTTGATGTACTGTACTCTGGGTGAAAAAACAAAACAAAAAAAAAACAGTAAAACTAAATTGTTTTATTGATTGAATAAAAAGTTGTTGAAAACAACTCTTTGGCTTGTCTTGATTTGTAATATTAGTAATAGTTACTTTTTTAGTAATTACCATTAGTAACATTTAGCAGCAATGCATTAATACAGATATTACAGTATAGTAAAATACAGTAGATATAGGTCAAATGACTAAATACTGTTTGTTTTGTAGTTATACAGTACTGTATAAGTTCTGTAAACTTGCAATACAGTGCGTTGCTGTATATCCAAAATACAGTACCATGCTGGCAACCATGCTATAAAAATGTAGTACAAGAGCAAAAGTAGTATTTTATTTTAGATTTTACTTTTTTATATAGATAGCTACATTATGTAGTATAGTGTAAGTATATAAACCCTTAAAAAGTGCTATACTGTAATCATTATGGATCAAATTGTGTCGTTTAGGTTTAAAATTACACTAAGGTATGCTTATTTATTTATTTTTGTTAGCAATTTAATTATAAAACCAGTACACACACCCACATCTGCAGATTCGCTCTGATGTGGTGACAATCACAGTCAACAAAGGGAAACCAAAAACCATGAATTTCACAAAGCATCCTCCAAAAGTAACTTGCAATTTATTTGTTTGATATACAGATGTCAACAGAGAGCCCAGAATCTGTGTACCTTTATGTAAACTTTTGCAAGAAAGGTTAAAAACACATTTTGAAATACAAGACTGAACATTCTCTTAGATGTGTGATTTTCACCCTTATTTTTGCCAGTCACTGTGAGATTTGTTACACTATTGATGCTTATTTTGGTTCACAGGACACTTCTAGAAGTTGATGAGCCTGCATCAAACCACAACGGAGGTCAACTACTGTTTGGGTTGGATGGATACCTGTACATATTCATAGGAGATGGTGGCAGAGCGGGAGACCCTTTTGGAAAGTTTGGGAATTCTCAAAACAAGTAAGTCATCTTTATAGACTTTATTTATCTTTATCTGACTCTTCTTTTTATAGAATGTTTACAAACTGATTTTTAAACACATAATTTGCTATATAGCCTGTTTTCGTCACGGTATAAACAGCAAACATTATGACTTTTTTTCCCTCAGCAAGGAAAAAACAAGAATTGCAAGATCAAAACTCAACATTCCAAGAACAGAATCTGGCTTCTAATTAATAATTAATGTATCAGCTCATTAGTCAAATATATTAGGCAATGGTCTATTGGGGATCAGTAAGATTTTTTATGATTTTTAAAGGCATTTCTTATGCTCATCAAGGCTTGATCAAAAATACAGAAAATACTATAATATTTCAATTTAAAATAATTGTTTTCTATGTCTTTTTCTTTTAAAATGTAATTTATTCCTGTGATACAATGCTACATTTTCAGCATCATTACTCCAGTCTTCAGTGATCCTTCAGAAATCATTCTAATATGCTGATTTGTTATCAATGTTGAAAACAGTTGTGCTGCTTAATATTTTTTTGGAACCTGTGATACTTTTTTAGGATTCTTTGATCAATAAAAGATTGAAAAGAACAGCATTTATTTAAAAATAGGAAGGTTTTCTACTGCTCAAAAGTTTGGGGTCAGTGAATTTCTATTCTTTCTTTTTTTTTTTGAAAGAAATTAATACTTTTATTCACCAAGGATGTGTTAAACTGATAAAAAGTGATAGCATAGATTTACATTTTTAGAAAAGATTTATATTTTGAATAAATGCTGTTCTTTTCAACTTATTATTCATCAAAGAAAAAAATATATGGTGTAGCCTAAAGTTTAATAATCCAAGCAAAATATCTAAATATCTTGTTGCATTCAGCAGCAAAATAATAAAGCAGATTGTGTAATGTGGTAACAGCTTTGTGGTAAATGTGGTTAAAACCACAGTAAAAACTATCCAAAATCTACACATATACATTGGTTTTAAAAGATGTGGAAAATATTGCGCAAGCAGTATAGATCATTTTCATGGTACTAATGATGTTTTTGTCATTTTTGCATTATTCAAGCAGTTAGCCTCTAGAAGTCTGGCATTCATTTGCCTCAGTTGAGTAATGCACATTTAGGCAGACAGACACACAGCCTCAAAATATTAGCCTTGGCTCTGCCACCTTGCTTTCCCCATGTGACATAAGCAGAGTTGGCAGAGCCTGGTGACTATATACACTCACAGTTTTACAGCTGCACAGCGAGTCTTTCATCCTCATAGAAAGACCTGTCGTAGCCACAGAAGTCTTGGAGTACTACTGCCGATGACGAACAGAGAAGTACACTGGGTTGCACTATATTGATACTACATGTTGAATGTGGAGGTTCAGTCTTATCACACTCAATTCCAGTTGCTTTGAACGTCTGTCAGTACATAGTTACTTTTGAAAGCCCATTAATAAAGCAAGACGCTTTTGAAGATTTTAAACAGATCATCAACATAATCATAATGTATTTTGGCTTATTATTTTGACCAGTTGTGCAGCGGTAAAATTTTATTTATGCTTTCAATTTTAGTTACCTTTATTAACCCTGATCTGAAATTGCCTTGTTTCAGCATAACGGTATATAAATATAATGCACAGAGATTTAGATGTTTGTTCTGTGCTAGAAGCCTGTAAATCAGACAAAAACAGCAGAAAGAGTATGATACAGTGAATGAAGGACAGATCTGAGCCAGGAGTAGCTTCAGTTTATTTCACAGGAGGCAAAATGAGTAAAGAGGCCCTTCACAGACGGTTCAAACCCATACCAGTGTCAATATTGACACAGGGCATTGTGGGCTACGTGAGGTTAGAAAGAATGCGGTTGAGTGAGAAAAAGCAGCAGCAGACGGTGCAAATGTTTATAAGGCAGGTTTAAACTATAGTCTTATGCGTACAATTATTTATAATTTTTATTTTAATGTTAGACAAACCCTTTTTATTAAACACAACTGTCTCTGCATGGAGTGCAAATATTTTTTTTGTAAAGAAAACCACATCTTATAAAAACGAACACTGGTGTTTTACAGGTCCACTCTTCTGGGGAAGGTGCTGCGAATTGATGTAGACAACAATGATTATAGCGCCCCCTACAGTATCCCACCGGACAATCCTTTTGTGGGAGAGAGGGACGCAAGGCCAGAGATCTACGCCTACGGCGTGAGGAACATGTGGAGATGCTCCATCGACAGGGGCGATCCGATCAGCGGCGAGGGCCGCGGCAGAATGTTCTGCGGGGATGTTGGGCAGAATAAATATGAGGAAGTGGATCTCATCGAAAAAGGAGGGAACTATGGATGGAGGGCAAAAGAGGGCTTTTCTTGTTATGACAGGAAACTCTGCACCAACTCGTCACTCAGTAAGCAAGCTTGAATATATTTTTTAACATAGGTTGTGTCAGGGACCAGAGACCAGATTTAAAAATTATTAAAGAAATAGTTCACCTAAAAATTCTGTCATGAATTAGACCTATTCACCCTCATGTCGTTCCACACCTGTAAGACCATCATTCATTTTTGGAACACAAATTATATTTGTGATGAATTCCCTGCTGAAAAAAAAAAAAACAGCTAAAACCAGCCTGGGCTGGTTGGCTGGTCTTAGCTGGTTTAAGCTGGAAGTAGCTGGTTTTAGCTGGTCTCCCAGCCTGGCCAGCTAAGACCAGCCTGTACATGCTGGGAAAGTGGCCAAAACCCTTCTAAAACCAGCCTGCTGACCAGCTATTACCCGCTAAAATCAGCCTGGTTGACCAACTAAAACCAGTCAACCAGCCTAGGCTGGTTTTAGCTGTTTTTTTTTTCAGCAGGGATCCAATAGTTTTCTGACCCTCCGTTGACAGCAACACAACGACCACGGTCAAAGCACTGAAAGGTAATAAGGACATTGTTAAAATAGTCCATGTGACATCAATGGTTCAACCATAATCTTACTAAGTAATATTTTTTGTTGTGCAAAAAAACTAAAATAACAACTTTATAAAAAAAAAGAAGAAATTCTCTTCTGCGTCACCATCCGCCACCATTCACGAGAGTACCAAGACACATATCATGTTCACATGGACTATTTTAATGTCCTTACTACATTTTTGTGCCTTTAAAGGAGTAGTTCACTTCCAGAACATAAATGTACAGATAATATAATAAAGATGTTCATGTCTTTCTTTCTTCAGTTGTAAAGAAATTATGTTTTTTGAGGAAAACATTCCAGGATTTCTCTCCATATAGTGGACTTCTATATTGCCCGCAAGTTTGAACTTCCAAAATGCAGCTTCAAAGGGCTCTAAACAAACGTAGCTGAGGAATAAGGGTCTTATCTTGCAAAATGATCTGTCATTTCTAAAAAAAAAAATAAAATAAAAATAAACATACTTTTTAACCTCAAATGCTTGTCTTGTCTAGCTCTGCGTGCACTCTGTGCATTCCGGTTCAATACAGTTAGGGTATGTCGAAAAATTCCCATTTGATTTTCTTCTCCAAGATAAGACCCTTATTCCTTGGCTGGGATCATTTAGAGCCCTTTGAAGCTGCATTTTGGAAGTTCAAACTCGCTGGCACCATAAAATGTTCTCCTCAAAAAAAAAAAAAAAAAAAAAAAATTCTTTACGACTGAAGAAAGAAAGACACAAACATGGATGACAATGGAGTGAGTACTTTTTTCTGTAAATTTTTCTGGATGTGAACTACTCCTTACAATATGTAAGTTTTCACCGCTAGAGGGCGCATATGTAAAACAAACAAAGAACTAAAGCGCGATACAGGGCTCAAAAGCTGCATATAGAAAAAGCATTGCTGTTTTTTATCATACTAGATACATTGCGTCACCTGCCAATGACGTCATACACACTTGATCCATTAAACTAGTTAAAATTGATTATTTCTCTGGATTTAAACATTCTTCGAAACATTTGGGATAAAGTAAATTTACACAAGTCAGCAAAAATATATAACACTGTTCTAGTGGTTTTTGGATATTTCAATCAAAAAAATCATACATATTCTGCCTTTAACGTGGTGATTCCCTTGCTGTCAATGCATGGTCAGAAAGCTTGGATTTCATCAAAAATATTTTAATTTTGTGTTCTAGAGAAGAATTAAGGTCTTACAGGTTTGGAACCACATGAGGCGAATAATTAATGACAGAATTTTCATTTTTGGAAGAACTATCCCTTTAAGACTACCATTTTCATATATTTCCTCTTATAGGCATACTTTATCTGTGTTGAAGTATTTGTTGTATTCGATGAGGCATTACATGCGGATTAGTATATAATCAAACTACATCATTTCATTCTTATTAAAAATGATGTTCTTAAGAAAATAATTGACATGTTGACAGTTTTTTTTTTAGGATTTAAGGAGTAGTTCACTTTCAGAACAAAAACTTACAGATTATGTACTCACCCCCTTGTCATCCAAGATGTTCATGTCTTGCTTTCTTTAGTCGTAAAGAAATTGTGTTTTTTAAGGAAAACATTTCAGGATTTCTCTCCATATAATGGACTTCTATGGTGCCACCGAATTTGAACTTCCAAAATGCAGATTAAATGCAGCTTCAAAAGGCTCTTAATGATCCCAGCCAAGGAAGAAGGGTCTTATCTAGTTAAACGATCGGTTATTCTCTAAAAACATTTGCAACTTATATACTTTTTTAATCTCAAACGCTCGTCTTGCTTGGCTGTGATCATTTAGAGTCCTTTGAAGCTGCATTTTAGAAGTTCAAACTTGGGGCACCATAGAAGTCCATTATATGGAGAGAAATCCTAAAATGTTTTCCTCAAAAAACATAATTTCCTTATGACTGAAGAAAGAAAGATATGACCATCTTGGATGACAAGGGGGTGAGTACATTATCTGTAAATTTTTGTTCTGAAAGTGAACTACTCCTTTAAGATTTTCATGAATCCAGCCCCATGTTTCACATAGGCCTACTGCTGCTGTTGTTCTTCTGGTTCTAGTTGAGCTGTGAAGAATATACGAGTATATCTAAACTACTTTGTTGTTGTCATTTTTCTTTTTCCCTTAGATGATATCCTTCCAATTTTTGCTTACCCACATAAAATTGGCAAGTCTGTAACTGGCGGCTACATCTACAGAGGCTGCCAAATGCCCAATCTTAATGGTCTGTACATCTTTGGAGATTTTATGAGCGGGTACGTATGTATTCACTACTTTATGGGCCTTACTGCATGAATTATAGTCCAATATAATACATTTTAAACAGCAATACACTGTACAAATGACTTTTTGAGGGTTTAAATAAAACAAAGATTATTGGAATATGTTTCACAAGAAAAGACAATTTCATCCTTTTGTACTTGTTTTGTTTAAAATCAATGTATTGCTAATTAATTACTAGCAGGTTCTGAAAGAACATTTTGTACATAATATCTACTAGCACAAGACTAATACTTGTTTACTTTCCATAATGACTGATTTATTTCTTTATTCGTAGATTTACTATGTAGTGATTAAATCACACTTTTCCTATTCTGTGCATCCTAGGCGACTGATGTCCTTAAAGGAAAACCCTGACACTGGGAAATGGAGCTATAAGGAGATTTGTATGGGCACTGACAAAACGTGCAGTTTCCATAAACTTATAAACAGCTACTACAAGTATATCATATCATTTGGTGAAGATGAGGCAGGTAACAAGAGAGCAGCTTTGTGACTGACTTCTTTGTGTAAACGTCTTACATCATGGTTTTTCAGTGTAACACACTTTCACACTCATCTCTGGCCACTGTGTTTTAGGTGAGCTCTATTTCCTTGCAACAGGAGCGGCCAGTGCCACAGCCAAAGCAGGAGTCGTGTATAAGATAGTGGATCCCTCAAGGTACACATACATACATTTACTCAATACCAAAATTCAGTTGAGGTCAGTTGAAGTTTATCAGAATCTGCAAAATGTTAATTATTTTACCAAAATAAGAGGGGTCATACAAAATGCATGTTGTTGTTTATGTAGTACTGACCTGGATAAGATATTTCACATAAAATATTGAAACAGATTGAATTTATAAAAATGACCCCGTTCAAAAGTTTACACCCCCTTGATTCTTAATACTGTGTTGTAACCTGAATGATCCACAGCTGTTTTTTTGTTTGTTTAGTGAAAGTTGTTCATGAGACTTTTGTTTGTCCTGAACAGGGAAACTGTACGCTGTTATTCAGAAAAATTCTTCAGGTTCCACAAATTATTTTGTGTGTATTTGAACCATTTCCAACAATGACTGTATGATTTTGAGATCCATCTTTTCACACTGAGGACAACTGAGGGACTCATATACAACTATTACAGAAGATTCAAACACTCACTGACGCTCCAGAAGAGAAAACCATGCATTAAGAGCTAGGGGGTGAAAACTTTTGAACAGAATGGAGTGTGTACATTCCCGGCCCCTTAATTTGTTAAAATAATTAACATTTTCCAGATTCTAAAAGGGGAGTGTAAACTTTTGACCTCAACTGTGCCTCTCACAATATTCCAAATATAAAATGTTACTGCTTTTCAAAAGCAATATTTCAGGAATAGCATGCAGAAAATAAAAACAAATCTGTCATTACTCTCATGAGCTATATGAATACTGATATTTACTCTATATTTAATGTGTAAGGTATGTTTGTACTTTTGATTTAAACAGCTTTGAAATAAACAGTTGGTAATTTTTGTCATTATTTAGGCGGGCTCCTCCAGGAAAATGCAACTTCAAGCCCACTCCAGTCAACATAAAGGGCAAGCTGATTCATTTCAGTCCAAAAGAAGGTAAGAGAGCCTGTAAACATAGCTTTATCCTAATAAATGTGGGTGTCTTGATGCTCCACATAAAATTGAGTACATCTCTGCATCTTCTCTGAATTTGCATTGCTTTAATGTGCATTTTGGAACGCAACATGTACCAAACATCTTCATATATTTGTAACAAGCTCCCTGTCATTTTCTGTCAAAATATAAGTTTAATGGTTTAATAAATTAAAATAAGACAGTCATAAATATTGTCATTTTGCAAGAGTAATGTAAAAAAAAAAAAAAAAAATACATACATACAAGCCCGGAATTATTCATACCCCTGGCAAATTCTGACTTAAAGTTACTTTTATTCAACCAGAAAGTTTTTTTGACCAGAAATGACACAGGCTTCTCCCAAAAGATAACAAGACGAGGCATCATTGTGGAAAAATATATTTTTCAGCTTTTATTTACATTTGAACAAAAAGTGGCATGTCCAAAATTATTCATACCCTTTGCAAACTGTCACAGTCTATGGGAAAATGCAAAGTTCTATACCATTCCAAATAGTCCAAGCTGTTCTAAAGCATCCTAATTACCCTGATTCATTGGGAACAGCTGTTTTAATCAACTCAACAGGTGAAAAACAGAAGCTCTCTGCTGTTGGTTTGTGGACATAGCTAAGACAAAGGAGCTTCAGTACAACAACGACCCAAAACACACAGCAAAAGTGGTGTAGAAATGGTTAGCGGACAAAAACATTAACATTTTGCAGTGGCCCAGCCAGAGTCCTGACTTAAATCCAATTGAGAATCTGTGGAGGGAGCTAAAGATCAGGGTGATGGCAAGGAGACCCTCCAACCTGAAAGAGTTGAAGCTCATCGCTAGAGATAAATGAGCAAAAATACCAGTGGAGACATGCAAAAAGCTGGTCAGCAATTATAGGAAGCGTTTGATTGCTGTAATAGCCAATAAAGGCTTTTCTATTGATTATTGAGAAGGGTATGAATAATTTTGGACAAGCCACTTTTTGTTCAAATGTAAATAAAAGATGAGTAATAATTTTTTCCACAATGATGCCTCTTGTACATCGTCTTATTATCTTCTGGGAGACGTCTGTGTCATTTCTAATAATAATAAAAAAACTTGCTGCTTGAATAAAAGTAACTTTAAGTCAGAATTTGCCAGGGGTATGAATAATTTCGGGCTTGACTGTATATATATATTTTTTTTTTCTTAAATAATGTTACAATAGTAATTACTTTTGTTTTTAGTATTTTTTATTTAGTTGTAGTAATAATAATTGTTGTTATTGTTATTGTTATTTTATAAAATATAATAAGTTTATAACCATACTGATATATAATCACCGAGGTGTGGCCAAATTTGTACTGAAAAGTACAGCAAACCTGGAAATTTTTCTCAATCAAATTTTGTCATCACACCGCAATCAGTTTTTACCAGAAAAATGTATTTTCTTAGTCCTAAAATTGAGTTTTGACTTACTCTGTCAAAGTGTCTGTTCTTGTTTTTGACACTTATCATTTTGATTTGTTTCACAGAGTATGTAATTAACAAAAAACCCACAACAACTCCCATTCCCAAACCGAAACTGACCAAACCCAGTGTGACCCAACGACCACGAGTAACACAAACGACAACTCGCAGGATTCCTACAGCGACCACCATCCGACCGCGTCCTCTCTACACGACCCTGCGGCCCAGACCTCCATCCCTGACCACCCCCAGACCCGCGTACTGGACTACGACACCCAAAACCACCCCAAAGATTCAAACAGGCAGATTGGGCAAACGAGGCCGAGGCAAACTCAGAAGGACAGGAGAGCGGAGGAGTCGAACTCGATCCGGGACGGTGAGGCTGGTCAGCGCAGATGGAAGGAAGGACCGTGGGCGAGTGGAGATCTTCGTGCGCGGTGAATGGGGAACGGTGTGCGACGACATGTTTAACACACAGGCTGCGGCAGTGGTCTGCAGGCAGATGGGCTTTTCCGTGGTCGTACGAGTGGCGAAAAGAGCGGAGCTCGGTGCGGGAGACGTCGGCGTCAGAATCCTGCTGGACGACGTGGAGTGCGAAGGGACTGAACGGACTCTACTACACTGCAAACACCCCAAACTGGGCAAAAACAACTGTTCTCATGACGAGGATGTAGGGGTGGTTTGTGGGCATTATGAACATGAAGTAAAATGAAAGACAATGAGCAAATGTAGGTAGTGATGCCACATGTATGCAGACCAAAAATACATCTCACAGCTGTTTACAGAAAACAAAATATATAATAATAATAATAATAATAATAATAATAATAATAATAATAATAATAATAATTTAAAATGACCAACTATAAAGATATGACAAATTGGAAATGGCCCCATCAAAACAGAAGAGAATTGTATGTTGTTTAATTTCTTGAATGTATCAATCTTGATTAATAGATGACAAGTTAACTACTCTTGAACAAAAATATGATTACAGTAACTGCATTCACAAGTAATACTAATCAATCAATCAACCAGAGATTTTAATAATCAGTCATTTTTCACACTGAATCATGCACTATTTACACTGTGGTGTGAGTTGTTGATCATCTCGCACAACAAAAACAACCGAATTAACTGTTCATTCTCTTCATATATGAGGTTTACCTCATTTATTAAAGATAAAACGATTAAAACTGATTATTGTATATCCATCTAGCAATCATGAGATCAAGGAATTTCCAAACTGTCTTTTTCAAACATAATTCAGGTTATTGCTATGTAAATATTGCATTTTTGTTGCACATTAAATTACTTGTTTAATTCCAAATGATGATTGTTTTTAAACGCAAATGCTGGACATTCTTTGTTATACTGTAATGATTAAAATGTAAATAAAATTGTTTGCATAATCATAATCCTGTGTGGAGGTCACAGCGATTTATTCAGATGTGTTTATGGTTTATACCAGGTTTATACACGTCGACGACGAAGAACACATGTGATTGGTCTAATCTGACTAGCGATGAGAAAAGTAACA
>NC_133371.1:11796705-11822966 GCF_049309525.1 Garra rufa
CTGTTATTTCTCCGGTGCTAATTTTAGTTTCACTACCGGCAGCTTCTCGGGTAGAAGTGTAAATGTGTTGATAAATATTTATATATGTTTTTCGTAACCTTACTATTTATATAAAGCTACGTTTTCGGCAGACATGGAGTATCTAAACCAGAGTGGGTTCAGACAGCGTAAGTTACGTACGTGATTATTCCCATTGTGATTTAGACGCTTTAACAATGAGCGGATCTTATTTGCTATGTAAGACACGTATTTTATAATCAATTGTGATGCTGTGGTCAGTTGTGTGCTTGTTTGATTTTTAAATAATTGTTTGTTATTTAAACAAATCAGGCATGTTTGTTTTTATTTCCAATTATCTTTATTCTATCTCTGTTTACATATATATTTGCTTGTTTACATACATTCAATAAATCAGAAGGTGATCATCTACATGTCAGATTATTTGAAATGACTGTTTTAATTATGGGATAAGCCAAAGTGAATTGCAAAATAGGCATGAATCACATTCTTTGACATGTTGTGACTGTTTACTATGGGTTTTCACAGTCATTGATAGCTGGATGATAGCTGACTTGGATATGTTTCCTTGTATTTTAGAGCCGAACGTCAGGATGCGAGGGACCCCGGCGGACCCCAGTGACCCCGGTCTGTTATTTGACGACACTAGTGCTGGAGGGAACAAACCTGACCGCAGCGGTGTGGGAAAAGGCCCTGATGTGTATCCAGGACAGGGTTTGCTCTCAGACCCCATGTCTAACCTCGCCATGGCCTACGGCAGCAGTCTCGCCTCCCACGGCAAAGAAATGATGGACAAGAATGTATGTGATGTCTTGACACATCAAAGCCATTTTGTGTAGAATAGTCATGCGTGTGGACGTCTGGGAGTTTGTTGTTGCGAGGAAGAGCATGTGATGTTCACTGCTGTGTTCAAACAAGGCTGGTCTTGTTTTTCATAACAGAGTCGAGTGGTTATGTTTTGTGGGATATTAATTTGAGCTGGAGGGTTGATTTTGTGTTTTGCTTAACTTGGTTATTTTTTTGGAGTGGATTATTAAATGACTTGTTTCTCTGTTTGATCCACAGCTGGATCGGTTCATCCCCATCTCTAAGCTGAAGTACTATTTTGCAGTAGACACTGTATATGTGGGCAAGAAGCTTGGGCTGCTGGTTTTTCCCTACATGCATGACGTAAGACCACACTTACAGACCTACATAGTTATTTTGTCTTACTGCAATAAGAACTTCTGTGAAAAACTACACTTTAGCACACAAAGATAGAAAGTTCACTTTCAGAACAGGAATTTACATATAATGTACTCACCCCCTTGTCATCCAAGATGTCTTTTTTTCTTCAGTCATAAAGAAATAGTTTTTTGAGGAAAACATTATAGTATTTCTCTCCATATGATAGACTTCAGTGGTGCCCCGACTTTGAACTTCCAAAATGCAGTATAAATGCAGCTTCAAAGGGCTCTAAATCATCCCAGCCGAGGATGAAGGGACTTATCTAGGGAAGCAATCGGCTATTTTGCAAAAACATTTACAATTTATATACTTTTTTAACCTCTATACAGAGTACACACAAAGCTAGATAAGACAAGCATTAAAAAGTATATAAATTTTTTTTTTAGAATAGAATAGATAAGACCTTTCTTTCCTCGGCTGTGATCGTTTAGAGCAATTTGAAGCTGCATTTTCCTTAAAAATCATAATTTCCTTATGACTGAAGAAAGAGAGACATGAACATCTTGGATGACAAGGGGGTGAGTACATTATCTGTACATTTTTGTTCTGAATGTGAACTACTTCTTTAAGTGTGAGCTCAGTATAGTGTCTTTTGGACAATTAATTGCTTATTTACAATTAAGTGAAAATGTATTATAGTTAAAATGTATTTTAAATGCAATTCATTGTATCTTTATACAGCTAAAGTAAAGTTTACAAACACCTTGCAGAATCTGCAAAATGTTAATTAGTTTACCAAAATAAGAGGGATCATATAATATGCATGGTATTTTTTTTGTTTAGTACTGACCTGAATGAGATATTTCATATAAAATATGTTTACTTTTAGTCCACAAGAGAAAATAATAAGTTTACATACACTTAATTCTTAAGACTGTGTTGTTACTTAAATGATCCACAGCTTGAACTTTTCATGCGTTTTTATGTATTTGAACTCGTTCCAACAGTGTCTGTATGATTTTGAGATCCATCTTTCAGAAGGCAAAACAATGCATTAAGAGCCAGGGGTGTAAACTTTTGAAAGGAATGAGGCTGCATACATTTTTCTTATTTTGCCTAATTAGCATTTTTTTTTTTTTCATTTAGTACTGCCCTTCAGAAGCTACGGAATATCCTACATGTTTTCCAGAAAGAAAAATCAGTTAAATTTATCCTGATCTTCAAATTCACAAAGTTTTGACCTCCAGGCTCTTAAAGGAGAACTCCGGTGTGATATTGACCTAAAGTAAATAAACTACCGGTGCTTTTTCTGAGTTCTCAATGTCTCGTTTTAAATGTCAGGGCCCTTGGAAGTCTACCAATGAAGTGTGGAGCTACTTTGTGCCTCGTAAATGGTGTAAAACAGTGATTTATTTACATGGCTACTTCGATGCCCTATTGACTCTCATTGACAACCTGTTGTTAGCATCGGCTAACTGACCCCAGATTTCGGACTGCTGGACACAAACCGAGATGAGATATGCAAGGTACGTTCACCCTCGGTATCATGATTCAATACACTTTAGGTCAAAATCACACCGGACTTCTCCTTTAATGCTTTCTTCCTTCTGAAGCATCAGTGAGCGTTTGGACCTACTGTAATAGTTGCATATGAGTCCCTTAGTTGTTCTTAGTGTGAAAAGATCTCAAGGATCTCAAAATCATTCAGTCATTGTTGGAAAGGGTTGAAATACACAAAAAATACTGAAAAACCAAAGAATTTGTGGGGACCTAAAGACTTTTTCTGAAGAAAAAGGGACACTCAGCTATCACAAAAAACAAAAAAACAACAACAACAAAAAAACAGCTGTGGATCGGTCAGGTAACAACAAAAGTGTTAAGAATCGAGTGTATGTAAACTTTTAAACAGGGTCATTTTTATAAATTCAGCCATTATTTTCTCTTGTGGACTATATGTAACTGTGTTGTATGAAATCTCATTTAGGTCAGTACTAAATATAAAATACCATGCGTTTTGCATGATACATCTTATTTTGGAAAATTGTTAACATTGAGCAGATTCTGCAAGGTGTATGTAAACTTTTGACTTCAACTGTATGTAATTTCATAATTACTTATATTGTCTTTAAAGTTACTGTTAAATGTACTTACAAGCATTTATGATGAACTAAAATATAATTGAATGTCTTTTTTATTTAAACTTGTATGTCAGGCATTTAAATATATTTGTTATTACACATTTGTACACAATTTTAAAAATATACTTTTAAGTATATGTATGAATGTACGTTTGTGTAATTCTCTGCTCTCTGTAGAACTGGGAAGTAAGCTATCAGCAGGACACTCCAGTCGCCCCAAGGTTTGATATCAACGCCCCTGATCTCTACATTCCCGGTAAGACTCCAAACAGTTCATGAATTTTGATGAGTGCTGTGCAATTTAACAATGCAAATGAGTTCAGGGCTCTACAGTGCAACCATTTTAGTAGCATTTGCGATTAGCTAAAAAACTACTGCGCATTTGCTGAAAACTTCTACATGCGACTATGAAAAAATAGTACGGAGCCTCAGTGTGACTGACCTGATCAGCGTATTTATGTTTGCGATCAGGGAAGCGTCAAAGGTTTCTACTTACATGTTTTTGCAGCGTTGAGTAATGTATATCACAGACATATTTGTTGATTTATTGAACACATCCACTTACTGCTCAAAACACCGGCGTTTTGTTCAGCGCTTGTTCAGAGTTCTGCAAGCTCACTAATCCTCTCATTATAACAAACAGATTGTAGACAGGGTGTAAATAAGACATTGATTGTGCAGTGTAGGGAGCTTTGTTAAAGGAGGAGTTCACTTCCAGAACAAAAATTCACAGATAATTGTCCCTTGTCATCCAAGATTTTCATGCCTTTCTTTCTTCAGTCGTAAAGAAATGATGTTATTTTAGGAAAACATTTCAGGAATGTTCTCCATATAGTGGACTTCTATGGTGCCCATGAGATTGAACTTCCAAAATGCAGTTTAAATGCAGCTTCAAAGGGCTATAAAAGATCCCAGCTGAGGAAGAAGGGCTTATCTAGCAAAACGATCAGTTATTTTTTTTGAAAAACAAAAAACAATTACAATTCATATACCTCAAAAACTTGTCTTGTCTAGCTCTGAGATGTGCGTGTGTACTCCGGTTCAATACTGTTAGGGTATGTCGAAAAACTCCAATTTCATTTTTTTCTCCAACTTCAAAATTGTCCAACATTGCTGTTTTACCTTTTTTTGTAAAGGACATTTGACCTTCTCTGCACGGTCACTTTGTAAACCCTGGTTTTTGGAGTTGGAGGAGAAAATGAGTTGGGAGTTTTTTGACATACCCTAACTGTATTAAACCAAAGTACACATGCACATGTGCAGAGCTAGACAAGATGAGCATTTGAGGTTAAAAAGTATATAAATTCTATATTTTTTTTTAGAACATAACTTATCGTTTCGCTAGATAAGACCCTTTATTCCAGCCTGGGATCGTTTAGAGCCCTTAGAAGCTGCGTTGAAACTGCATTTTGGAAGTTTAAACTCCATAGCACTATAGACGTCCATTATATGGAAAACATTCCTGACATTTTCTCTTCAAAAAACTTTATTTCTTTACAACTGAAGAAACAAAGCTATGAACATCTTGATTGACAGGGTGGTCAATAAATTAGTAAATTAGCTGTACATTTTTGTTCTGTAAGTGAACTTCTCCTTTAATTATGATGAAACTTTGTGAGACCCTGGTGAACTAAGCAGAATGACTACTTTTAAGGGAGTTTGCAAATAATTCATTTAATATTTCTGTTTAAAATGTTATATTTAAAACATTAATCTCAACATGAATTTATGAATTTCATTTCACTCATGCCACCTTTGAGCCTCAACAAGCCACTTTTTTTATTTTATTTTTACATTTAATAAAATTGGGAAAATGCCATTACAAACGTAAAAAAAAAAAAAGCCACTGTAAATTACTTTAAGGCAGTTCCAGCCCTAAACAAACACACCTGTACCAGCGAATCGAGTTCTTACTAGGCATGCTACAAACTTCCAGGCAGGTGTGTTGAGGCAAGTTGAGGCTCTGCAGGACATCGGCCCGAGTTTGGGCACCCCGCTTTACGGAGTCAAATATCAACTCCTAATAATGGGAAGGCTATTTTTTTATCAGAATTTTTGATTATCGATCAGAAAGTGCTTCAAAAATTTTTGCCCCTAAAAAAATAAAAATAATCATAGGGCCCTGAGTGATGTTATTGCATAGTCATGGAAATAATACAGAAGATGTTGATTATATGCCTGTGTTTGTTTTGCTCTGACTCTGCAGTGATGGGGTTCATTACGTATATTTTGGTAGCAGGACTGGCTCTGGGCACACAGAACCGGTAAGAGCACTGAATGCTTATCTACAGCTGATACTGTGAGAATGGATGACCTCTGACCCAACATTGCCCTGCACAAATTAATCACACATCACACAACATTATTCTAGCTCTTAAAGATTGTCCTTTGACCCACTAAAGAAATCCAACAATGGGGACTTGTTTGCTCACTGATAACATTTTAGCTGACATGTTTTAAGTTTTTTCGTCTACTTAAAGGGATAGTTCACCCAAAAATGAAAATTTGATGTTTATCTGCTTACCCCCAGGGCATCCAAGATGTAGGTGACTTTGTTTTTTCAGAAGAACACAAACAAAGATTTTTTTAATGAAAATCGGTGCAGGCTGTCAGCCAAATGATGGAGGTGGATGGGCACCAGACCTTAAAAAAAACAAAAACATGCACAGACAAATCCAAATTACACCCTGCGGCTTGTGACGATACACTGATGTCCTAAGACACGAAACGATCGTTTTTTTGTGAGAAACTGAACAGTATTTATAGCATTTTTTACCTTTGATACACAGCCACGTCCACCTGTCCTGAGCACTAGCTTTTCATCCAGCTCATTACACGTGTACGCGCTCTGCCGTAGTATACGCAAACGGCGAAAAGTCCTGGATGAGTTTGCGCAAGCAAACGTAATCTTTTAGCTTTGAATCGGTTTGAACAATCAGGATAAGCGCAAATAATTACCATTTTGAATAGCCGCTATACACACAATCTCTGTGCACTGTGTAATCAATAAGTGTTGTATACATGCGACAGATCGCTTCCGGTGTTCTAGTATACTACGCCAGAGCGCGTTCACATGTGACGTGCCTGATGCTAAACTCGTGCTCAGGACAGATGGACGTGGCTGTGTATCAAAGGTAAAACATGATATAAATACTGTTCAGTTTCTCGCAAAAACCGATCGTTTCATGTCTTAGGTCATCAATGTATCGTCACGAGCCGCAGTGTGTAATTTGGATTTGTCTGTGCATGTTTTTGTTTACTTTTAAAGGTCTGGTGCCCATCCACTTCTATTATTTGGCTGACAGACTGCACCTGTTTTCGTTAAAAATCTTTGTTTGTGTTCTGCTGAGGAAACAAAGTCACCTACATCTTGGATGCCCTGGGGGTAAGCAGATAAACATCAAATTTTCATTTTTGGGTGAACTATCCCTTTAAGTGTGTAATAAACAGTCACGAAAGTGTCTTCTTTTTAAAGGTGCAGTGTGTAGATTTTTGCGGCATCTAGCGGCGAGGTTGTGAATTGCAACAGTCCACCGCTCACCCCTCCCTGTACAGAACTACGGAAGCCATTGCAGGATTAAAATCTCGCCGTTTTTGACAGCAACGAATAGTGAGATTTCTATTAAAACATAATTTAAGGAATTATATTTACTTAATCATTCAATAAAACAATGTTATTGTGAATATTACTGTTACTTGTTCATCACTGTGTCAGTGTTTTTTTCGCAAGAACAACAGTGATGAAACGCGATCTGTAGAGCAGTTTGTCCGTTTAGGGCTACTATAGAAACATAACGGCGACTTCCATGTGAGGGGACCCACGGTGTATGTAGATAAAAACGTATAATTCTAAGTTAATAAAAACATAATGGTTCTTTATGTAAGGTCTTTATACACCCCTGAAAACATAGTTATGTATATTATCTTGCACCTCTGTCTAGAGATCATCTTAAATATTACACAGTGCACCTTTAAGTAATTTAGTATGCTTTAGTATGTTAGTTAACACATCAAAATAAGTGCACTTCATTGTGTACAAATGCACATTCAACACAATTAAGCACATTTCTTTCACACTTCACAAGGATCAAGCACAGTTTTTGTAATAAACAACTATTTTTCTTTATTATATATATATATATATATATATATATATATATATATATACACACACAGTGTCCTCCACCAATTGGCACCCTTAGTAAATATGAGCAAAGGTGACTGTGAAAATAAATCTGCATTGTTTATCCTTTAGATCTTTCATTTGAAAAATTCACAAAATTCAAACCTTTCATTGAAGTAAAACGATAGAAAATGGGGGGATATCTCATTATGAAATAAATGTTTTTCTCTAGTTCACGTTGGCCACAATTATTGGCACCCCTAAAAATGTATCTAAGTAAAATATCTGTAAAGTATATTCCCATTAATATTACAATTGTTTTAGCACATCAGGGTGGCTAGGAGTATAAAATTGTCCAGTCATGACTTTCTGTTCCACAGGATTATAAGTATGAGGAACACAAAAGCCAAATTCCCTTAATCATCCATCACAAGAAGTAAAACCAAAGAATGTAGTTCTGCTGTGCAAAACAAGTTTGTTGAGCTTCACAAAATAGAAAGTGGCTGTAAGAAAAGAGCTAAAGCATTGAACATCCCCATTCCCACCATCAGGGCAATAATTAAGAAGTTCCAATCAACTAAAGATGTTACAAATCTGCCTAGAAGAGGACGTGTGTCTATATCATCCTAATGCACGATAAGGAGGAGAGTTTGAGTGGCCAAAGACTCTCCAAGGATCACAGAATTGCAGAGAATTGTTGAGTCTTAGGGTCAGAAAGCCTAAAATAAAATGATCAAACAGCCCCAACATCTCCACATGTTGTTTAAGAGGGTTTCAAGAAAAAATTCTCCTGGCTCACCCAAAACAAACTCCAGCATATTCAATTGTCAGACATGATTGGAACTTCAAACAGGACTGGCTTCTATGGTCAGATGAAACTAAAAATTTACTTTTTGGCAGCTAACCCTCCTGATGGTTTTGTTGCAGACAGGGATAAAAAAGTACCCCATGTCCACGGGTAAAAATACTGCTAAGTCTTTAATGTTGTGGACTTATTTTTCTGCCGGAGGTCCTGGACATCTTGTTAGATACAAGGCTTTATGGATTCTATCAAATACCAGCAGATAAAAAATCAAATCCTGACTGCCTCTGTTAGAAATCTTATAATGGTTGAATTGCTTAAATTGCATCTTCCAGCAGGATGATGATCCAAAACAAACATCAAAATGAACACAAAATTGTGTCACTGAGCACAGAATGAAGCATCCACCATGGCCGTCCCAGTTCCCTGACCTGAACCCTATATAGAAACTGAAGAGAAGCACCACCAACATGAAGCTGGGAAGAGAGAGATTCTGTTTGAAGGAATGGCCTCTGATCTCTTGTCAGGTGTTCTCCAAACTCATTAGACAGTGTTGGAGAAAACTCAGAACTGTTATCTTGGGAAAAGGACGTTGCAATAATTGGGTGCCAATAATAGTGGCCAATGTGAACTAGAGAAAAACATTTATTTCATAATGAGATTCCACCCCTAGGTTCTATTGATTTTCTTCAATGACAGGTTAGAATTTTGTGAATTTTTTTGAATGAAAGATCAAAAGGATGAATTATGCAGATTTATTTTCACATCCACTTTTGCTCACATTTACCATGGGTGCCAATATTAGTGGAGGGCACTGTATATATTAATGTTAATATTATTTATTTGTTTTTATTTATTAATTATTTTTTTTAAATGCACAGTTACACACAGAAAGCATTGGAAAGTGAGGAAATAATACTAAAACTTATAATGCTAAATTGTAATAATAATTATAATAATTAGTGTAATCATATATATTATAAGTAGTGCTGTCAGTGCTGATTAATCGCATCCAAAATAAAAGTTGTTGTTTACATAATATATGTGTGTGTACTGTGTATATTTATTATGTGTATATATAAATACACACACATACAGTATATATTTTGAGAATATTTTCTATATTTATTGTGAAATACATTTTTATTCATATAATTAATATTGTATATAAATATATTTAATATATAAACATAACATATTATATATATATATTTTATACACAATACACACATAATTTATGTAAACAACAACTTTTATTTTGGATGCGATTAATCGTTTGACAGCACTAAATATAATTAAAATAAATTGTCCTTTTAGCTTTAATTTCCAAGCAGCATTAGTATTAGCTATTAAATAAGAATCTTTCCCAGTTCATATTATATATAAAATAAAATAAAAACACTTTATTTATTTATTTATTGTGCATCTTCACAATGGGGAACTATGTTTTAATGATGTGTGGGAAAATGCTGAGACTTCCTTCTCTGTTTTTGTTGACGTTTTTTTCTGCCTGATTTTCTTTTTTCTGTTCTTGTTTTTAGGTTCTCCCCAGAGATTTTGGGCATTCAGGCCAGCTCAGCACTGGTGTGGCTCATTATTGAGGTTTTAGCTGTTCTTCTCAGTCTGTATCTAGTAACAGTTAACACTGACCTCACCACCATCGATCTGGTGGCCTTTTCTGGATACAAATATGTTGGGTAAGGTCATTAGTTAACAATATCATAATTTTATCACTGGTATCCATGTTCAAACAGATTCTGCTAGTGTTTTGGACTCTAGGTTGTGCTATAGGCTAGTCTTTTTAGAATTGAATTGCATTTATTTGAACTAAAAGTTAAAATGAAACTGAAAAATAAAGTGAAATGATTAATTCACACACTTAAAGGATTATATCAGCCAAAAATGAAGGACAATGCATTATTTATGGGTAGGATATTAGTAGAGAAGCTGTTTTTGTTAAGTTAGTTTCATTTATGTTTTCAATTTTGAAACGGTGTATAGTTTCTTAGCAGTTTTGTCCTTATATTACTGCAAGCTTAGTTTATTCTAAAACATATTAATTGCCAGTTGCATTGTTTTTGTAAAGGTTATTAAACAAAGTACCTTACTAAAAACTTACACATGTTGAATATATGTTTACTGATTTGCATACAGTGTACATTTTCTTCAAAGCAAGTGCTTTTGTGTGAGCAAATTCTTATTTGTTTTTTGTGTTTGCTTTCTCAGGATGATCGTGGGAGTGATAGCAGGACTTCTATTTGGCCGGACAGGATATTACCTCACTCTGCTCTGGTGCTGTGTCTCTATTTTTGTTTTTACGGTGCGTATTGAGACATAAGATGCTGTTATTTCTTACCTCTATCTGTAAATTTTTGTTCTGGAAGTGAACAACTACTTTAAAGTAACACACAGAAACTGCCATGTGAAAGTAGAGAAATTTCCAAAATAATAATATTTCTGCAATTAATCAAATCTTTTGATTATTTCTAGCATGTGTTTTAGTTAAGAAAATCAGTCGCAGTTTTGTTTTTGCACAAATCAGATGTTTAAGCAAATTGAAAATAATAAATATTTTTTTTAAACTAACACAATCCAAACACATTCAAACAATACCAGTCAAAAGTTTTTGGACTTCTGCTCACCAAGCCTGGTTTTATTTGATACAAAGTACAGCAAAAACCGGATTTTTTTTTTTAAAATATATGTTTTACTATTTAAAACAACTGTTTTCTATTTGAATACATTATAAATGTAATTTGTTCCTGTGATTAAACCTGAATTTTGAGCATCATTACTCCCGTCACATGATCCTTCAGAAACAATTCTAATTTGCTGATTTGCTGCTCAAAAACATTTATTATTATTATTACGTTGAAAATAGAGATGCACCGATTGCAATTTTCTTGGCCAATTCCGATTCTGATTTTTCAGTAAGTGTGACCTGCCAATTCCGATTTTTGCAGATTCCAATTTTTTTTAACAACAAAATAACTTTAACAACAAAATAAAGTGCTTTGTGCCTCCGAAAAAGGTATAAAATTAGTTCCTGTAGCTAACATAGTATAGTTATACTAACAAAAATCTTTTCCTCAATGTAATTTTTTTTTATTTTTTAATAAAAGAAATGAATTACATTACAGCATCATCTCATAAGAAAATAACTGTAACAAAATAAAGTGGTCTGAGCCTTGAAAACATTAGAAAAAAATATAAGTAACAAAGCAGTCTTACTTAAAAAAAATCTACTTTTCTTCAATGAATTTTATATGGAATTTTTTGTAAACATTAGCCTAAAGGATTTTCTCACAACAATAACTTTAATTAAAAAAAAGTGCACTGTGTCTTCAAACAGGTAGAAATACCAATACTAGTACTAAATGCTATTACTTGAGCATTAACGGCAAATTTTTCTTGATAAAGAGAAGCATTTCTGCCTTGTCACCAGTTAATCCAGCGGTACTACACTTCGGAACATTCATTCAGAGCTGCAAAATGTGCAGAGCGGGGGCGCGATCTACCACATGTCCAGCCAAGCTAAACAAGCGCGTGGTTCGTGGTTGTTCCCTCACGTTGTATTTTGGCCTTATAAATGTTAAAAACTGCGATCTTTGTGTCATCTTCACTCACACCAAAGACATGTTTACGTGCGACTGTGAGTGCACGCGCGTGGCTATGATGTAATTGCATGCGCCACTGGCAATAAAGGGATCGGCTAGGAATCGGCAAGGGGAGAAATTGACCGGCAGGTCACCGATCCGGGCCGATCATGCGAAAAAACGTCCGATTCCGATCACTAGCTTTGGTTTATCGTCACTAGATTTTTTCAGTTTTTTTTAGAAAGTAGAACAGCATTTATCTTAAACTGAAATATTTTGTAACATTATAAGTCTTTGTCATCACTTTTGATCAATTTAAAGCATCTTTGCTAAATAAAAGTATTAATTTTTGTAATAAAAAAGCAAGGTTGCATTTATTTGATCAAAAATACCGAAAAAAAAAACCCAGGAATATTACAAAATATACTTTAAAATAGACTTTATTCCTGTGATGCAAAGCTGAATTGTTATCAGCCACTACTCCAGTCTTAAGTAGCACGTGATTCTTCAGAAATAATTCTGATAAGCTGTAGGGATGCAACGATACCATTTTTTCAAAACCGATCCGATACCAAAAATTCTGAGTATCAGCCGATACCGATACCAGGCCGATATCAGTGGGGGTATTTTACCTTCAAAACTAAATTCACTTTGTCATTATGATTTATTTGTTTTAGGTAAAGAAAGAAATACCAAATCTGCTTGCACATTGTTGGATGAAAAAGGGGGGAAAAAGAGATACATGCATGAGTGCAATCAAATTCATAAATTCATATTAAGATTGATGTTTTAAAAATAACATTTTGAAAACAGAAATATTACAGATATAAATAACTGAACAGATATGCCAGCAGATGGCGGCAAGACACTGAATTAATTACTGAATCATATCATTCATTTGATTCGTTCGAACAGCTGGTTCATTCGGGAATAAAGCAAGTGACTCTGTTTGAATGGGAAATTCAATCATTTCACTAGATTCGTTTAAAAATGCACATTCATTCATAAACGAAACACCGCTGTGTTTGAATGGAGATGCACAGCGGCTCAGTTGTGACTTGTTACTTTTGATGACTAAATAGAGCAAAAATAATAACTTCTTATTTATTTACCTGCTGTATTAAGCAATATCTCATTTACAAACTTAGAAAGTATCACAAGCTGTCACTCGGTTCACAATATCACAAAGCTCTATTATAATCAACGAAGCTCTCTATACTGCACCGTCAGTCTCTTATATACACTCTCTCTACACTTTGTTTATGAAAGGATTGGTGAGATATGTCTGTGATACTTTATTCAACATTGCAAAAAAACGTAGAAACCTTTGTAGTTCCCCTGAGCGCAAACACAAATATGCTGATCGGGTCAGGCGCACATGGTGCTCCTAAATATTTTTTCATAGTCGCACGTACTCATTTTCGGTCGCACTGTAGGGCCCTGTTTTCTGTTCTTTTACAGCTTAGGGTTCTGATTTGAAAGTTTCTCTTGCCACTGAAACGCATCTGTCAAGGTTAGTTGCTTTGACTCGTCCTTTTTCCATTTGATTCGTGCAAAGTCCTTGTGTTCTTTAGCGTGATGGTTTTGAAGATGCTTGATTAAATTTGTGGTGTTGTAAATCGAAAGACTACTTCCACCTCTTGAAACTTTGGCTTTGCAAATATTACAATTTGCAGTGCTACTAGCTGCTGTATCAAGAGTCAAAATATATTTCCAAATCAGGGACTTTTTTACCGCACTGAGGTACAGTAGACTTTGCATGTGAAAGTTCCCTCTGAACTCGCCTCTCACACTCACGTCACATAATGCTTGTGTAAGCAGCGCAACGTATTTTAAATGTATTTTATTTTTAAGGCAATGTTTTAAAATAATTGTGTTATTGTATGAATTATTAGTTTTTACAGTAGACTATTATTTCTTGCTATTTATTTAATCAAACTCTGGTAACTGTATCGAATTTAGATCGGTCACGCATCACTGATATCCAATCCATTCAAAAAGCTTGGATTGGCGTCGATACCAATCCGGAGTATCGACGCAACCCTAATAAGATGATTTATTATTAGAATTATCAATGTTGGAAACAGTTGTGCTGCCAAATATTTTTTTTTAAACCTGTGATACTTTTTTCATGATTCCTTGAATTAAAAAGTTAAAAAGAACATAATTTATTCAAAATAGAAATCTTTTGTAACACTTTTTTTTAGCAATTTAACACATCCTTGTTAAATAAAGGTATCAATTTCTTCAAAAGAAAGAATAAAGAAAGAGAATAAAAATGTACTGACCCCAAACTTTTGAACAGATGTGTATATTGTTAAAAACGATTTCTGTTTTAAATAGATGCTGTTCTTTTTATCTTTTTATTCATCAAAGAATCCTGAAAAAAGTATCACAGCACAACTATTTCTAACATTGATAATAAATCAGCTTATTAGAATGATTTCTGAAGGATTGTGTGACACTGAATACTGGAGTAATGATGCTGAAAACAAAATCAAAATTAAATTAAAAATAAATTAGGTGTTAATGTATATTGACAGAAAAATGTTCACAAAATATACGTTTCACAATATTTCATTTTGTTCTGTATTTTTGATCAGATAAATGCAACCTTGATGAGCAGAAGAAACTTTTTCTGATAAATGCTGATATTATTATTATTATTACCATCTATTTATTTATTAAGGATGCATTAAGAGGAGACATTGCAGGCAAAAAACATTTTTTTTTCATGCATCTGCCAAGGTTGAGATTTTGGGCTTTTTGGTTTTTCATAAAGTGTTTTTTTTTTTTCAGACTAGTAGAAAGCAAACATCCAAAAGACACTGCTAAGTGTTTCATTTATAGCACTTTATCTATTTGTGTCAATAGATTTCAATTGCAATCCATATTTTTAAAGGCCGTTTTCTCAAAATGAGTTTTTCTTCTACACTGAGCCATAAATCTCCACTTTAGTAGCACTTACACACACCAAACTTTACATTTGTATTCCTGTCTATATCCTAAAGGTTTTTACAGAGGGATTTTTTTATATATATAATTTGCTTGATTTTATACGTTTTATTCCCCCCCAAAAATATTTTCTGTCTGTTTTAAGTATTTTCTGAATTATGGAGTGACAAAATGAGACGCCCAAAATCCCCTCTGTAAAAACATTTGACTCTAATACGTCAAAAAAAAAATTAAACAAGTATTTTAAAACTGACTTCATCCAGTGTTTAGATTTTTGTACTAAAATATATGCAAATTAGTGCATATTTCATTAAATAATGGCTCATTTGCATATTTAAACCTACGATTTTAGAAAACTTGTAATACAAAAAATGTTTGCAATTATCAATGTAATCAATCAACTGGGTAAGATGATGACTATTAGTTAACTTTTTTCCCTATTCACCTGCAGTGCAGTGTTGTTTTCGTCAACGATGACGAAATCATTTCGTTGACGCCACTTTTTTTCATGACGATAACGAAACGATGACGAGATAAAAATGGCTCGTTGATGACTAAAACATGACGAGACGTGTGTGAGTTTTCGTTGGCGAGACGAGAATAGACGAAAATGTTAGTGGGTGGTCCGTCAGACGTTTAAAATGCATGACATTTCCGCTTATTGTGCATACCAATCAAAACTTAAAACGTATATGCCGCTATGGCAAGCCGTTTTAGCATTAAATACTCTTTGCTATACTAGTATGGCAAGCCGTTTTAGCATTCCATCCTTGTTTGTCTTTTATGTTCTAAAACATTCCTTCATTATTGTAATTATTGGTGAAAATAGTCGATCCGGAAGCTCACATTGTGTTGAACTATAGATCTGCTATTTTCAGAACTTATAAGTGACACTACCCAACAGCAAAATACTTACTGACCTACATTAATTTGTTAAAAGACTACTTTTTTCCCTTTTTTTGACTAAAACTAGACTAAAACCTTTTTGACTTTTCGTCGACTAAAACTAGACTAAAACCTTTTTGACTTTTCGTCGACTAAAATTGGACTAAAACTATCACATATAGAAGTGACTAAAATTTGACTAAAACTAAGAAGCATTTTAGTCCAAAAGACTAAGACTAAGACTAAATCTAAGATGGTTGTCAAAAACAACACTGCTGCAGTGTCTCGCCTTAAATTGATCAAAAGTGACCGTACAGACATTCATAATGTTACAAAAGATGTCTGTTTTTCACTTTTTATTCATCAAATTGAATCCTGAAAAACAAAAATAGAAAGCAGCACAACTGTTTTCAACATTGATAATAATTAGAAAAGTTTCTTGCGCCGCAAATCTGCATATTAGAGTGATTTTGGATTTTGAAAGGATCATGTGACACTAAAAACCCAAAACTTTTGAACATTTCTGTATATGCTCATTTACACGCGTAATGATGTGTGAGAACTACGTATTGAATATTAAGCTAGCATTACAGCATATGCTTGAATGTCTACATAGTACAGCAGGTTTTAGTTTGAATCTCATGTAGGACCTGTTCTCAAGAGTCTAGATGTGAAGGTTCTTTGTGTTTGAATGGCAGATTCGCACAATGCGGTTAAAGATCCTGTCTGAAGCAGCCGCAGAGGGACGGTTAGTGCGGGGAGCTAAAAACCAGCTGCGAATGTACCTAACGATGGCCATCGCTGCAGCACAGCCCGTGTTCATGTACTGGCTGACCTTTCATCTGGTCAGATAAAAGCCGGCGATGACGTCGAGGAACAGCCATATCGTTTGTGCCGCAGCAGTCACAAACGTCTCTAGAGACATGAGCCTATTTGCACACATGTAATAAACCAATGGACACACATTGTGCAGCCTCACAGCACAATGTGAATGATCTGAACTGTAATTGCCCAGCCGTCTTTTGTATGTCTTTGGTTTGTACATTTCTAAGAGTCTCTGTTGGCTTTGTTTTTTTTTTTTTTGTATAATGTACAGTGTAATTGTATTTTTTTAATGTAAAACTCTTTATGTTTGCAAACCAAGGCTTGAGAAACATGTATGTGACTGTTTGGTGGCCACAACCCAATGAAACCGGCTCTGTATGTCTGTTGTGTATGTGTGATGATTTCTTTTAAACTAGTCTAATGATCTGTCCTTGTTGTCACGCTAACAGATGCATAAAGATACAGTCTTAAGGTTAGACAGCTTTGATGGCTCATTTAAAAAAAAAAAAAAAAAAATGAATTTGCTTCATACATTTCAGGGTGAATTGCATTTTTTGCTTTCATAATTTGTAAATGAAATAAATGGATGTTCCCAAGAGCTAGTTTGTATATTACTGAGTTACCATCATAGAAGTTATTTTGGTAATACATAACTGAATGATTATAATTGGATTATAACATACTCACAACTCTATGTTTAATACTTCCTGAAAACTGAAGAAATCAGCCTGATCATAACCGCCATCACAATGTGACACAGTAAAAGAAAAGGTTGTGCAACTAATGTTAGCTACAAATATATGAGAGAAACAAGTAGCTATGATGTTAATTTTAGCTATACTTTACTGAGTAATGACAAAGAAAGCCACTGTACTGGATTCATTTTGCTTCTTTAACCTCTTTTAGACTATTGGAAAGAAAACATGCAAAATACGCATGTAATTGTTTGTTTTATTTAAATCTGTACATTTTACAACACACATCTGTTATTTAAAATAGGTTTTATTTCATTTCAGCAGGACATATCAGACTTTACAGTTCCATATACAGTCAAACCAAAAACTATTCAGACACCAGATATCATTTTTTTAAATATTTTTTTACTAGTGGATGCATGACACTATAGTTCATTTATGTAAGTGAGGATAACAAAATAAGGTAAACGGTGACATATTATACCCAAACATTCTTCATACAGTGGACTGCCAGTAAAATTTGGGACCAAAAATTTGCAAAATGTTTAAGTTTTATTTTTATTTTTTATTGCTAATGCAACCTTTACACCACAGACTGAACAAAATGACCAAGCGTTGCTATTCAACCTTTATTACATACCTTTCTATCAAGGTTATCTGACGCTATCAATATTAATTTGTTCTGACACAGTTTAACACTGAGTTCTTTTCATATTTTATTACCATTTTCTAAACTATAGCAAATGAACTGATAATGTGAGAAATATTAAAGGTGTCTGAATAAATTTTGGTTTGATTGTATATTCTGAAGGTTTTTACTGAAGGGTTTGTTCATATATCATTCACACTGGTTTATATAACATGTTATTCTTAAGAACATGTAAAATCTTTTTCACTGTTCAGTATTTTGATTTATGAAATAACGAAAGGAGAAATCCAAAAAACCTTTTGTAAAAATCTAAAAAAGTATAATATGAAAAAAAAAACCAACAACACAATTTTGTGTTTGACAAACAATTTTATCCAGTGTTCAGAATTCTGTTAGCAGATGAGTGCATATTTTATTAGGTAAAGCCTTATTTGCATATTCAAACATACCATTTCTGAAAACTTGTAATACCAAACATTTTTATTAATGTAATCAAGTATCTCTTTCAATCAAAAGTTTTGCCATATTCACCTGTGGTGTCCTGCTTTAAACCCTAAAATACAGTTTTAGTTCAATTTCTTCAATTTAGTTCAACAGACAGCAGTCCTCAAGAAAGAACATGACAAAGTATAAACCAGTATTTAGTTTAAGTTTCCAATCTATTCCCTCATTTGAATCTTCTCCCTTTACTCTTCCTGCTACAGAACACACATTATGTGCATATTTTCCATTGATTTCAGGATATTGTAACTTAGAGTGCATCCGGAAAGTATTCACAGCGCTTCACTTTTTCCACATTTTGTTACGTTACAGCCTTATTCCAGAATGGAAAAAAAAATCACATGTACATAAGTACTCACAGCTTTTGCCATGACACTCAAAATTGAGCTCAGGTGCATCCTGTTTCCACTGACCATCCTTGAGATGTTTCTACAACTTAATTGGAGTCCACCTGTAGTAAATTCAGTTGATTGGACATGATTTGGAAAGGCCCTAGAGTTAACAGTGCATATCAGAGCACAAACCAAGCCATGAAGTCCAAGAAATTGTCTATAGACCTTAGAGACAGAATTGTATCGAGGCACAGATCTGGGAAGGGTACAGAAAAGTTTCTGTAGCATTGAAGGTCCTAATGAGCACAGTGGCCTCCATCCGTATATGGAAGAAGTTTGGAACCACCAAGACTCTTCATAGACTGGGCTGCCTGTTCAAACTGAGCAATTGGGTAAGAAAGGCCTTAGTCTCACTCTGAAAGATCTCCAGCGTTTCTCAGTGGAGAGAGAGGAAAACCTTCCAGAAGAACAACCATCTCTGCAGCACTCCACCAATCAGGCCTATATGGTAGAGTGGCCAGACGTAAGCCACTCCTCAGTAAAAGGCACATGACAGCCCGCCTGGTGTTTGCCCAAAGATACCTGAAAAACTCTCACACCATGAGAAACAAAGGTTGAACTCTTTGATCTAAATGCCAAGCGTCATGTCTGGAGGAAACCAGGCACTGCTCATCACCTGGCCAATACCATTCCTACAGTGAAGCTTGGTGGTGGCAGCATCATGCTGTGGAGATGTTTTGCAGCAAATCCTAGTCAGGATTGAGAGAAAGATGTATAAAATGTAGCAATGAACAGAGACATCCCTCAGACTGAGGCGACGGTTCATCCTTCAACAGGACAACGACCCTAAGCACACAGCCTAGATATCAAAGTAACACATAGTGGCTATGGGACAACTATGTGAATGTCCTTGAGTGACCCAGCCAGAGCCCACAGTTGAACCCAATTGAACATCTCTGGAGAGGTCTGAAAATGGCTGTGCAACGATGCTTCCCATCCAACCAAAATGGTCAAGTGCAGCTTGCTTTGTATATCCAAAGTTCTAGCTCTCCCGGTTTCCCTGCTTAAAAGCAGAATGCAGACTACTGCTGGTTTAAGAGAGGTACACTCATGCAAAAGTGTACACTGTTATTGGCTCTTGGCTGTAGTCTGTCTGGTGTGTTCTAGTGCAATTTTTAGTGCAGTCACATTGCCTATTGGCAATGCGAGGCAACGCCTCAGTGCTAGGCATAGCAAATGCTTTTATCCTAATGTATGGAAAACCAAACACAGTAAAGGTGGGACAAAACAGTATTTGAGTTTTCAGCAGTGCTGACCTTTAATAGGTGTAGACATGCATATGAACTGAGCGGTGCAACTGACTCAACAGCGGAAGGACAGCGTGAAACAAAGTCTTTAATACCAGCGCTGTTCTGTCCCACTTTGGGCGTGTTTAGCTTCCAATACTAATCTATCTTCAACACATTTTACACTAAACAACAGTTTAGGATTAAGACTCCTGGACTCTTTTTTTGAGTTTACATTAAAAAAAGGCTGTTTTATAAAAGAAGTCAGACTTTTTTGCAAAAGATAAGTTTTTGTTCTGTTTTTACACTTCTCATTCATTACTATGGCATCCGTAAATGCCAAATGACTGTCGTACAACTCTGACTGAAATTCAGTGACATCAAGGCTGTAACGTGATTGGTTATTAAGGCACACGCGATCCAAGTTGATCCAACGGTAGGTACAAAAACAGACCCTCGTTTCTCGCAAGAGCAGGTCCCGCCATTTGTAAACTGAATGTGCATGGCTTTCGGTATCGTCTACTTGCATTGATTTTTTTTTTTTTTTTTACTGACCTGAGAACAATGACACACAATCCTTTTTTACAAACATTTGAACATAACACTTTAAAGGATTACATTCTAGGCCTCAATGAGTCCACAGGCCTGCAGAACTTTAGAAACAGCTGGTATAAGATCATTGGCATAGCTCCAGAGATGATCATCTCTTATGAGCACTGTGTTTGGTGGATAGGTAATGTTTTTAAAGTGGTACATGCGAGCGATAGAATTGTTCACCCGGACCGTGGAGCTACTGGCCACACTGTCCAGCAGGCCATGAACAGTAGTCTTCAGAACCAACCGAGGATTTACTATAATCTTGTAATTGTTGAAAACATTGGGGTTGATGGGTACCCGATCGATATAATTCAAAATATTAGTTCCCCGTACGTTTTTCCATTTGTCTTGCTCATAATCCATATGAGCCTTTGCGGTATATGGGAACTGGTTATTCTCGAACTCAAAGCCCACATGTGAACCATACTTATTCTTAAGCTCAGGCAACAACTCCGTCCAGGTTTTCACTTTGGAAGGCAGAATGAGTTCATCCATGTCTTGTAGAGCCAGATAGCGACTTTGGTACATGTAACGATACACACAGTCATTAAGCGCCGGGATCTGCCCATAGTAGTGCAGCTGACCTGGCGATTTATATATCTCCCAGCCGTGAGACACGCTGATGTGCTTTTTAATCGTCCATGGGATGATCTCCACGAAACCTCTTGTCTCATAGTAGTCCAAAACCTTCTGTGTGTCTGAATCGCAGTTGGTTTTATATATCACCACCCTTTGAGCACCAAGCATTCTGAACATTTCCATGGACTGGACTAAATTCAGCACACTCTTGTAGTCGTACATGACAGAGATGCAGATTGTAAACTCATACGGGAAGGTTGTTGGAACGTCTCTGTTTCTAATAGGTTGAAAGGATTCTATGCTCTCCAAGTCGTCTCTGGCTGTTATTGCAACGTGCGTCGGTGTCAAACACATGTCATTAATTGGGCATGTGATGCTAGCAGTGCCATATTCAAAGTTAAAGTGGTCACTATGAATTGAGAATTCAGCTGGTGACGTCACGGTCCTCCCATCGCAGCACATCACACAACTGTAGGTCGCCTGCTCATGTCGGAGAACAATGGCAATTATCTTTATCTGTTTCTCATTGAAACGATGCTCCATGTAAGAGCCAATCACGTATGTGTTTAGGTGGCTGACTTTAATCACAGGCCTGTCCTTTACTTGAACATCACACGCCTTTGGAGATGGAGGACTGGTGGATGTGTGGTAGACGTGCTGTGTTTGGAGGAATGGTAAATGAGTTGGGAGATCAGAGTCTTTACTCTCATGGTTTTGCCCGGTAAGTATGGCATACGGTGCTATAGAGGAATCTTGGACGTAAATGAAGGCGATAAAGGAAAGTGTGAATAAAAAGCAAGAAAAATAAAAGAACTTCAATGCACAGATCTTCTTAGAAGGCTTTGCTTCTGATCCACTCTCTAGTTGGTCATATTTCACATCACATTTCCCTGAAAGAAAAGAAAGAACACAAATTCCATGATTGTCTCTATTAAAGCAACTAGGGGTGTAATGTATTATAATGATGTATTGATTTACAATTAGGACTGTCAATAAATAATTTGTTTCAAATCTAAATAATTGATCAATTTGATTATTAATTGATCTAATTAGTCACAAAAAATGAAATATCAATTTTTGCTTAAAAAATTGAAATGCCAGAAATTAAACAATTAAAGATTAATTGTTGCAGGCAGAAGCATATGCATGCGTACATGACTTACATGACGCTTCAAAAAACACAAAGTGAACATGATGGTAAAGTTTACAATATTAGTATGTTTTTATACACTCACCTATCCTTTCACTTAAAGGAGAAGTTCACTTCCAGAACAAAAATTTACACCCCCTTGTCATCCAAGATGTTCATCTCTTTCTTTCTTCAGTCTTAAAGAAATCGTTTTTTGAGGAAAACATTTCAAGATTTCTGTCCATGTAGTGGGCTTCTATGGTGCCTGTGAGTTCGAACTTCCAAAATGCAGTTTAAATGCAGCTTTAAAGGGCTCCAAATGATCCCAGCCAAGAAATAAGGGTCTTATACAATTTATATACTTTTTAACCTCAAATGCTTGTCTCGTCTAGCCCTGTGTGTACTCTGTGTATTCCGGTTGAAGGCAGTTAGGGTATGTCAAAAAACCTCTTTTTCTCCTCCAACTTCAAAATCGCCCTACATGGTTGTTTTAATAAATTGCCAATGTTTTTTAGAAAATGGTAGATTTTTCTAGATAAGACCCTTTCTTCCTTGGCTGGGATTGTTTAGAGCCCTTAGAAGCTGCATTTAAACTGCATTTTGGAAGTTCAAACTCGTGAGCACCATAGAAGTCCACTATAGAAAAATCCTGAAATGTTTTCCTCAATAAAAACAATTTATGACTAAGGAAAGAAAGACATGAACATCTTGGATGACAAGGGGGTGAGTAAATTATCTGTAAAGTTTTGTTCTGGAAGTGAACTTTTTTAAGATTCATCAACTTTTTGGTAGTATGGATTACAGTTGTGTTCACATTGTGCAGTTTTTGAAGCCTCATCTTTAGCCTCAGCGATTTGGCGTTATGTAATATATCATGATGATTTACAAGTTCAGAATTAGTGCTAAATCTGTGCAGATTTGGCTTAAATGAACTTGTCTGAGAAATGTATGTGTGAACGTAATTTATGAAAAGTATCTCACCAAATTAGCTAGCTGATTTTTACTCGCATTTGGCGGGTTGGCAGGTGTTAATTTGTGTTAATTTCAAACCCTGACAAACCTGACAATTTTTTTTTGTTTACTTTTGTTTTTAGTTGTGTTCATTTGAAGAAAATAAAGTCATTTACATATGGCATGGCATGAGGGTGTACCTGTGGGAACGTTTTTGCTAGACACGGAATACATACTAATAAGTACTTATCACTGCACAGTTTCCAACAGAAATGAACAATGAGTGGCGCTAAAATAGTGTTCATTTTCCCCCCGGAATAGATGAACGTACATATTGTATGTTTTATGTGACGTTGGTTTTGTACGTGTCACCGCAGTTTTCACTTGAAATGTCCGTTGAGTGGCGCTACGTACCATCTGCATTACACCTAGGCCTAAACCTACCCGAGATGAACAAAAAGCCAATGTGCATATCCTAAGTCCAATTCCATGCCAGCTGAGCTACCAAGCAAGCTTGTTACTTTCAGAATATGAAACCTATGGAGCTGTAATCATAACTGTGTACGAAAACGATTACAAATGCTCGCTTTTTTACTGCCTCTAGTGGACATTTATTTACTGCCTCTAGTGGACATGTCGACTGCCTCTTTCTTTTCAGAAACTATAAAAAATAATGATAGATGATAAAATGATAAATAATGATAGCGGCATGAACATTCAGTTTCATATTATCTAACAATGTATAATTTAAATGCAGAGTCTGGAAATCCCAGGAAAGTACCTGAATAGTTGTACATTTGAATGCTGACAGCTAAACACTATCATAACCTGTTTAGGCTAACGTTAGCTAGCTAGCGATACTTCTCTTCAAGGACATCTATTCGTATTCTTGATAATCACTAACTTGCCTTCATAGTCATGAACACATTTTTTAAATATTGTAATATTTTAAAGTCTTTATTATTTTTCAACTCTACAGCTGTGCAATAAAATTCCCTTCAAATATTAACTTTTCATTCATAAAGATTACATGGGAAAAAATGTATTTTCAGGAAAACTTCTTTTTAAGATAAAAAAACGACATGAAATTACCCATATAACTAGAAGATGGCAGCAGAGGATCAGTCATTGGCTGCAGCTGCCATTTCAACTCCCTAGTCTTTTCAAGACCTCTTGCTTTTTGATTTATTATAAAACTACTAGTATAATAAATTGTAGAACTTTTACCACACCTAAGTATGTAGTATAGCATGTGCAGAAAGTCATTAAAATAAATAAATAAATAAGCTCAGACACAAACAGCCCATAAGGGTGAATTATTTACTTATATATAGTTCACTACAAATTAAATAAGTTAATTATTAATGGTATAAAATTAAATAATGCACTCAATACGAATCAATATAAATTTTTAATATTTTATATAATTTAATAACTACATCTTTCAGCTTTATCTTGAACTGAAAACGTTATTAAATAGCCTATATTTAACCAACACAAACTTGTTACTGCTGTAGTTTTGTTACTCTGAATTTAGTCTGAATCATTTAATGCACAGCTCTTTTTTTTAACATCAGCTTGTCAGATGTTTCGTCCGGTTATTACTGTCAATCATAGCAATGACTCGTGCATATTTAGCCGATTTACTTATTTTTTTAAACTTGCATTTGTCAGTCTTGAAATTATATACATGGACGTTCGGTCCTCTTAGACAAACAAAACATTTCTTCATTTGTGAGTGGATTATGTAGAGAAAACGAGCAAAATGCATTCCTATTACGGCAGTACACTTGACTGGAAATGACTGAGCTGGCTTGTCTAAAACAAGGTAGTAATATGTGCATATGGTCAATTGTGACCGTTGGGATGTGTATACTGAAATAACATATTTCTGCAATCATCAATTGTTATATATCTTAGCCCAGCTATTTTAAACTGTTTCATCACATTCTAGGGTTATACTATGCATAAAAACCTGTATTCAACACTGATAGGGATACTGAGATGAATTCACCAGTCACTATTGTGACCAATCAGTCTATGACCACTCTCAACAAAACCGAATATTTGTGAATTAATATATATTAATACTAGACACCTTAAAATATTGTCATATCTTTATGTTAACATACTTTACTAGCCTTTCGTTTTGAAGCTTTGTTGCAACCATCATCTTCTCATGGTGCAAACAGGAATTAAAATGCTTTGGTCATGTGAAAATTTGTAATAACCATGTGAAACTGCACATATTTAATTAAGACCCTTTATTTTTCAATATTTGCAGGAATATTTATATCTGGGCCATTTTTTGCAATGCTGACTTTTGCCAGGGTTTTAAAGGGTTTTTAACTTTTGCCAGTACAGTAATCTCAATAAGAAAATGTATATTCCAATATCAGGAATAGCTGTCTCTATACAGGATTAATGATCTACTGTGTTAATTCATTTAAATTCATTTCAAACTCTATTAAAATGGTTTAACATTTGTTTAACACTGTATTAACATTTAAAAAAATCAACTAAAATGGCTAGAGGATGATTCATTCGGTTATTCAAGTTCTCCATTCTATTAAAATTGGGGCTATACTCAGGGAACAAACACTCCTTGCAGGTGAGAGACCCATTATCATCTTCTGCTCATTTGTTGTGATAACAATTTTATAACCTCCAGTAGTCCACATTAACACCCATTTCTCATTATGGCATATATGTGATCCTGGACCACGAAACCAATCATAAGGGTTATATTTTAGAAATTTAGATTTAAGCTTCATGAATAAATAAGCTTTCAATTTGTGTATGGTTTGTTAGGATAAGACAATATTTGGCTGAGATACAACTACTTGTCAGAGGTTTTGAATGCCATTTTGCACTTTTAATGTTTAACTTTAAAGTTTAGCCTTACAATACATGTATGTGAGGAGCGCTTTTAAAATAGAATATAGCCTACTTATAAGTTCTACGAACAGTCTACATCTAACGGTACACATGCACGCACTTCCTGCAGTTCTGCGCGGTTTTATAATAAATGTT
>NC_133371.1:11823466-11880354 GCF_049309525.1 Garra rufa
GGTTCAGTATTTCACTTTAATGGCAATGAACAGATTCTAGGTTTTTAGAAGAAAATTTCAGACGGCTACTGCATTTGAACTCTTCAGTATTCATAAACTTAATATATTATTAATTCAATAATTAGTTTTAAAACAATACGTCAATAAACTAAACAGAACGTAAAAAGTAAAACATTTAGGCAAAATACAACTTAAACATAAGCTTATATAACAAAAGATAAGAAGAAAAAAATGTTTCCAGTACCTCTCGAAAACATCCCGACAGAACTGAGAAGCATTCATCAAAGAAACAGTGTTTATAATCCGTGAAGCTTTTCAGTATGACTGGCTGAAACAGATGCATTTCATCAAACTGTCAAGCGCGCGTTTACAAACCGTTTCATATTCAATCATTGGTTTCCATTTTCTTCTTCTTTTTTTCTATGGCTAGTTCATATATTTTTCAATGTCTTGCAGGTGGAACTGGATGCAAGTGTTGAAGTGTTGCTCCAGTGTGTCTAATATGATGTGCGATATGTGCTGTGTTGGGTCAGCTGGGTTGTGCAACACAGGGTAGCACGGTTTCAAATATTTTCAAAGATATCTTCCCTAAACCCACTGTAACAGTTACTGACTTGAACTATAATTAACTGTTAAGCGTCTTAGACTACCCTTTTGCTTTTATGCGTACGGTATTCATTGAAAAAAAAAAAAAAAGTTTCTATTTTTTTTCTCAACCTTTTCTTTTTCAAACATTTTTTTGCAGGTTTCATCACTGTTTGCCTATAGGTGGTGACAAGTGAATGGCGCTGTCCCAAATAGAAACACTTCATGTGCACTCGCGGTCTTACAGACTTACAATGGCCATCCATTAAGTCCATGAGACTGAAGGTTGTCTCATTCGTCATTTTAGCACTCAGAAGGGTGCTCACGAGCGCCCCCTTTGCGGTGCGAGCTCTGCAGCAGACTTCTACCCGACAGACAAAGTGGCATTATGTCACGAAAGTGCTCGCAAGCGCCCCCTCTGAAGCCGCTACACTTCTGCTGAGCCCACACTGGTGCAAGCTCCGCAGCAGACTTCTACCTAACAGTCAAAGCGGCATTAAATTATGAAAGTGCTCACAAACGCCCCTCTTTGTGGCTGTTATGCACCCTCAATACGCACTTCTGCCGAGCCGCACTGGTGCGAACTCTGTAGCAGACTTCTACCCGACAGTCAAAGCGGCATTACGTCACGAAAGTGCTTGCAAGCTCCCCTCTTTGTGGCTGTTATGTACCCTCGATACGCATTTCTGCCGAGCCCACACTGGTGCGAACTCCACACCCAACAGTCAAAGCGGCATTACATCATGAAAGTGCTAGCGAGCGCCCCTTTGCGGCCGTTACACTTCTGCCAAGCTCACACTGGTGCGACCTCCGCAGCAGACTTCTACCCGACGGTCAAACCAGCATTACATCACGAAGGTGCTCCCGAGTGCCCCCTTTGAGGCCGTTACACTTCTGCCATGCCCACACTGGCGCGAGCTCCACATCAGACTTCTACCCGACAGTCAAAGCGGCATTATGTCACAAAAGTGCTCGCGAGTGCTCGCGAGTGCCCCCTCTGCGGCTGTTACACTTCTGCCAAACCCACACTGGTCCGAACCTTACGAGCATCCCCTTTGCCGCCGTTATGCACCCTCGATACACACTTCTGCCGAGCCCGCACTGGTACGACATCCACAGCAGACTTCTACCCGACAGTCAAGACAGCGAGATCCCTCTTTGCGGTCGTTATTCTCCCTCGATACGCAAAACTTGTTTGGACCTTCGTACATCTTCAGAACACAAATGAAGATATTTTAGGTGAAATCCAAAGCTCTCTGACCATCCATAAACAGCAAGGGAATCCTGGGTATTATGACATGTATGGCTTAATATAGAAAACCCATGAAACATTTATGTTATTTGAAAAAATCCATATCGTTATACATATTTTCGCCATTATGATGTGAAATCGTTGCACTCGGTGAGCTACTGCCTCTACCCTTTCTCTATTTTACCGCAATACAATTCAGAATAATGAATTCTGAAAATAAAATACTGATACAATGACCACCCTGCTGAAAAAAACAGCATATGCTGGTTAGGTATGTTTTGGTGCTGGGATGCTGGTTTTAGCTGGTTTATGCTGGTCCTTTGCTGGTTTATGCTGGTCTTTGACCAGCAACATGACCAGCATAAACCAGCAACATGACCAGCATAAACCAGCAAAGGACCAGCAGGGCACAGCTACTGAAAGAACTTACAGGTGCCGATGGATGTAAGTGTAGGCTTAAACCAGATGTCAGACCATCTCTTTTCACCCCAAATATCGAGTGAAATCTGTGCTGAGAAACTCTTTCAGTGGCTACAGTGTCATGCAAGCATTAGCATGTTCACATCCTGCCAGGATGGCAACTAGTGTTTTTTGTCTCCGCCATTTGTAAGCTCTTTCAGTAGCTGTGGTCTGCTAAAAGCCTCAAAGGCATCAGAGCTAAAGTGGAGAGAACAAAGACATAGTTCTTTAGGAAGTTTTATTCATCCACAGGCATTTTTTTTTTTTTTTTCATTTTTTTGCTCCTCTTCTTATCGCTAGGAAAAGCAGTGAAGACTTACATCACTTCTCTTGTTGCCCTTCGACTGAAAATTACAACCAAGAGCCAAACAATGTGTCATCGTATCAGTATTTTATTTTCTGAGTTGTGTTACAGTAAAAATAGCAACAGGTAGTGGCTTACTGGATTATTTTGAATTCAGGTGTGGTTAACCTTTAACTTTCACAATATAGCCTATACTTCCTTTACTTAATGCTACTTCTGCGGTAGGTTTTTAGCCTGAATTTGTGAGAGATATCAGTCCAGATCACAACCACTAGCTAAACCTGTCACGGTTGAAGGATGAGGTCAGGGTCCAAAATGCAGGGAAGGTAATTTTAATTAAACAATAAACAAACAAACAAAAGGCCAACACGGCACAACACGACTTTAAACACAAAAACTGAACAAAACAAGAAACACGATCTAGAGCACGGGTCAGGAACACAGAGACAGACATACGGAGACAATGCAGACACAATGATGAGTGGGAAATGAGAGTTTCTTATAGTCTGAGTAATTGTGAACAGGTGTGAGATAATGAGCTGCTAATGACACGACAGGAGTGAACGATCAGGGAAGTGCAGTGCAAGGGAAGGGAACAGCGCTCTCAGGTGGCTGAGGGGAACCCCACAGCCCAGATAATGACAGTACCCCCTCCCCACGGAACGGCTCCCAGACGTTCCACAAGTCTGGAGGGAGGAGGAACGGGGGAAGGCGAATCAGGGGGAGGGATGGCAGGCCAGGCCCGTGCAGCGGAGTCACGTGAGCTGGCCTCGCCGCCAGAGGAACGTGAGCTGGCCTCGCCGCCAGAGGAACGTGAACTGGCCTCGCCGCCAGAGGAACGTCAGCGGACGCCGCCGCTCCGGGAACAGAGATAGCGGTCACCGTCGCGTCAGGAACAGAGATAGCGGTCACGGCCACGTCAGGAACAGAGATAGCGGTCACTGCCGCGTCCGGAACAGAGATAGCGGTCACGGCCACGTCCGGAACAGAGATAGCGGTCACGGCCACGTCCGGAACAGAGATAGCGGTCACCGCCGCGTCCGGAACAAAGAGCGCGGTCACGGCCGCGTCAGGAACAGAGATAGCGGTCACTGCCGCGTCCGGAACAGAGATAGCGGTCACCGCCGCGTCCGGAACAAAGAGCGCGGTCACGGCCGCGTCAGGAACAGAGATAGCGGTCACTGCCGCGTCCGGAACAGAGATAGCGGTCACCGCCGCGTCCGGAACAAAGAGCGCGGTCACGGCCGCGTCAGGAACAAAGATAGCGGTCACCGCCGCGTCAGAAACAGAGATAGCGGTCACCGCCGCGTCCGGAACAGAGAGCGCGGTGACGGCCGCGTCAGGAACAAAGATAGCGGTCACCACCGCGTCAGAAACAGAGATAGCGGTCACCGCCGTGTCCGGAACAGAGATAGCGGTCACCCCTGCGTCCGGAACAGAGAGAGCGGTCACGGCCGCGTCAGGAACAGAGACAGCGGTCACCGCCGCGTCAGGAACAGAGATAGCGGTCACCGCCGCGTCCGGAACAGAGATAGCGGTCACCCCTGCGTCCGGAACAAAGAGCGCGGTCACGGCCGCGTCAGGAACAGAGATAGCGGTCACTGCCGCGTCCGGAACAGAGATAGCGGTCACCGCCGCGTCCGGAACAAAGAGCGCGGTCACGGCCGCGTCAGGAACAAAGATAGCGGTCACCGCCGCGTCAGAAACAGAGATAGCGGTCACCGCCGCGTCCGGAACAGAGAGCGCGGTGACGGCCGCGTCAGGAACAAAGATAGCGGTCACCACCGCGTCAGAAACAGAGATAGCGGTCACCGCCGTGTCCGGAACAGAGATAGCGGTCACCCCTGCGTCCGGAACAGAGAGAGCGGTCACGGCCGCGTCAGGAACAGAGACAGCGGTCACCGCCGCGTCAGGAACAGAGATAGCGGTCACCGCCGCGTCCGGAACAGAGATAGCGGTCACCCCTGCGTCCGGAACAGAGAGAGCGGTCACGGCCGCGTCAGGAACAGAGACAGCGGTCACCGCCGCGTCAGGAACAGAGATAGCGGTCACCGCCGCGTCAGGAACAGAGATAGCGGTCACCGCCGCGTCAGGAACAGAGATAGCGGTCACCGCCGCGTCCGGAACAGAGAGCACGGTCACGGCCGCATCAGGAACAAAGATAGCGGTCACCGCCGCGTCAGAAACAGAGATAGCGGTCACCGCCGTGTCCGGAACAGAGATAGCGGTCACGGCCGCGTCAGGAACAGAGATAGCGGTCACCGCCGCGTCCGGAACAGAGCGCGCGGTCACGGCCGCGTCAGGAACAGAGACAGCGGTCACCGCCGCGTCAGGAACAGAGATAGCGGTCACGGCCGCGTCAGAAACAGAGATAGCGGTCACGGCCGCGTCAGGAACAGAGATAGCGGTCACGGCCGCGTCAGAAACAGAGATAGCGGTCACCGCCGCGTCCGGAACAGAGCGCGCGGTCACGGCCGCGTCAGGAACAGATATTCTGCAACCTTTAAAGCAATACTGGCAGCACTCATGCATCTGTTTTTTAAAGCCAGGTTCTGCACCTGACGCACAGAATGAGTGCTCAACTTCATTGATCGACCCTTGCAAGACCTGTTTCGAATAAAACCCATCTTGAAAAGCCTCTGTATGGCCCTGACAACTGTAGTGTAACTTGGTTTCAGGGTGTTACTGAACCTCTAATAGCCTTGGCCATCTTTGAGGAGAGCAACAATTCTAATTCTCAAATCCTCAGAGAGTTCTTTGCCATGAGATGCCATGTTGAACATCCAGTGGTCAGTATGAGAATTGTACTTAAAGCACCTCATTTTAACTGCTCTAATACAAGATGCACACGTTTGTAGGGTCCTGTCAAGCAGACCAAAACATAAACATGATGAATAGGACATGTGGCTTTGCATAGTTAAACAACATACTGCTGTTTTGACAATAATGGCTGTATGTTGAGTTTTTTCAGAGGACATAAATCTATACTGCTATACAAGCTGCAAATTGACTTCTCTAAAATATATCCATGTTTCAATTCTAGTGTTGTCCCTTGAGAAGATATACTAAAATGGTTGCTGAAATGTAAGGGGTGTACTCACTTTTGTGAGATACTGTATATAGGGTGATCATAGTACCCACACTAAATACAGAAATAAAAGCAGATGATCTTGTGGCTGAATCTCACTCTGAATTGTTCTGCAATGCATCAGTTTAAACAGACATCCGCTTGTGCAGGCTTTGCAAGGTCATTGTCATGGAACTTCCTGTTGTTTATCACTGTTACAAAAATGTATGAACTTTGCATGTAAGTGTGTAATAATAATGTCTATTAAAATCCAGTGCTTACTAAGATTACAGTAAATAGTGACATATGTTTCACAGTTACAGGACAAATATCTCAGATGTGTCTAGAGTCTAGTATGCGATGGTGATCATCAGACAAATATGCCTCCCAAGACATTCAGAGTATAATATATTGCAATTGTGTTGCATTCTAGAATAGATTTCTACATTAGCTAGCCATAAAATGTCATCTGGTATTTAATATTGGTAACAATAATAGACAAACGATACACAAACATTAATGAAATTTCATGATTTTATTGAACACCATGTTAACATTTGCAGACTTATGGTAGCTTCTGAGACATTCTAACCTCTCTAATAGTCTGTGCATGATTTGTAAAACAGAATATTGTTGAACTAAAACAAGCCTTTTGACCATGCCAGGTACATCTGTGTGTATGGCATTGCATTTGTTATTGTGTAGAAATTAGATTATTCAATCAAATTAGATTAATTAAAGTATAATGCCTCAGACCTAAGAAAATCAAAAACGTTTCTGTAAACATTACATTTCGTAGAATGTTTCGCAATGTTTTGGTAAGTGTTAGGATTATGGGGATCTGTCAGATAAATGTGCTTTTCTCAGACCTTTGCCTCTCTTTTGTATAAACATGAAGTTTATTGTTGTTTTAGTGTAGAGAATTCCTCTATGATATGCTTAAGGCATTTAGCCTTGAACGTCTTTCCAACTATTTTGCTGTTAACCAAAACAACTCCTTAAAATGAGGCAGGTCAGATTCTAGCGTTCTTCACAATCCTGTTGTGCAAGACAAACTTCACAGAAGAAACAGTCTTTTTAACCAGGCGCTCATAATATAAAATTCACAAGGTTTTTATAATGAATGTCATTGCCCTGATTTGGGAGTGTACAGAAACCTCAGAGTCAGTATCAGTGGCCATATCATTCAACTACAACTTAGATAGGTATTCACTTCCTGTTACTCATATAATGGTCGTGAAGCGACAGCCAGTCATGGCTTTTCTCATAAAAGTGATTTCCCAATATAGCTCACTATTAAACATATATTTATATCAAAAATATCTAGATTCTAGAATATGTCATGTAAACATGAACAGGAATCAGTTTAGAGCATGATAACTTTTGTCTTCAGTTAACCTCCATTCAAACAGAATGCCCTCTGATCTTCTTGCCCCTTCGCATGCTTGGGTTCATACAAAAAAAAACCCCAAAAAAAAACCCTCAAAACAAAACACTAACGAAACTACCGCACCCTTTCCTTCCTTCCTTCCTTCGGAGGAGCTTTGTTTTCCATCTACTAATGCTTCTCTGTGCATTTTGTGCAATGAAATGAGTTTTTGTGATTCAGGCATTAAAATAAAATGCTAGCTTAAGTCTCCACATCAGAAACAGCAAGTTTCTATCAGCATATACATTGTCAGAAGAGCAGAAGCACAAGACCAAGAAATGATGATAAATGTTTATTAAATAATTGAATTAAATAATTGAATAATCTCATCACCCTTCATTATATAGTTGACTCAAATCTGTGTAATTGTAATGCAACAGCTATAGTAAAAATATGATTGCATTGTAATTGTACTTCACAGAAATATAATTTGTACAAGACAGTTTAAACCAACTGATGAAACAACACTGATAAAAAAAACAAGTGACTTCCGACCTTCAGCCATGAAGTACATGGGGCAAGACATATGATGGTCTTTATTAGTCATCCCAACCGCTCACTTCAACAATTGATGCGAGTGAACTTTCTCATAGCTGTGTTGTTGCTGTAATAAACATTCTCATCTCTGCTTCATATGCAGTTTGAAATACAGCTTAATGATGGGAATGTGGTCACATTATTTGAACTCTGTGTTCATTCTCACAGGAAGCCTTTTAAGTGAGAACATTATATTGTGAAGCAGCTACTTAACACTTCTGCTAAACAATCAAAGGACTTTCACAAAGATGTATCAGTCCCAATGTATGTTTATGTTACAGAAACTTAATTGCATGTTATTTACAATGAAATGAAAATGTACTGTCTAAAATGTATTATTAAAAGCAGTTACATAAGAGTGCCACAGCAGACTTACATCTTTGTATGCAATTTTATAATTATTTCCATTAATGAGAAGTAATTATCTAGAGACCCGAGGTATGTAATAGTGTAAGTATATTATTTGTGTACAAAATATGCATATATATATGCATAAAGGTGAATTGCATGTATTTAGTCATATATATATATGACTAAATACATGCAATTCACCTTTAGTCCTTGATTTGCCGCTGTTTGATAAACAATAATGATGTGATGTTTCACTTGTAATTATCACAGGCATAAATTAAAAGGCTACATAAGCAAAATTTGAATAGTTTGAATGGCTTTACTGCAGAGCAATTACTGTACATAACAAAATATAAATGTCACTGTCATTTGATGGTGGATGTGGTGAATAGGCTGCCCAGCGATCAAAACAATGATTTCATTGAATACGATTGTTTTTTTTTTTTTGACCGGAAATGACACAGGCTTCTCCCAAAAGATAATAAGACGATGTACAAGAGGCATAATTGTAGAAAAAAAAAATATTTCTCAGCTTTTATTTACATTTGAACAAAAAGTGAATTTTCCAAAATTATTCATACCCTTTGCAAACTGTCACAGTCTATGGGAAAATCCAAAGTCCTATACCATTCCAAATAGTAAAGCATCCTTATTACCCTGATTCATTGGGAACAGCGGTTTTGATCAACTCAACAGAAAAACAGAAGCTCTCTGCTGTTGGTTTGTGGCGAGTCATGGCTAAGACAAAGGAGCTCACTGAGGACCTGCGGCTGTGCATTGTGGCTGCTCACAAGTCAGGAAAGGGCTATAAAACTGTATCTAAATGTTTTGAAGTTTCAGTGGCTACAGTGCAAAGTATTATTAAAAAATACAAGATGTTCCGCACTGTGAAAAATCTCAGAGGACATGGATCAAGGATCACCACCAAGGCCATCCTGATGAATCTGGGCTCTGCTGGTGGCAACATCTCAAGGCAGACAGTCCAACAGACACTGCACACCGCTGGGTTCCACGGACGCAGACCAAGGAGGACACCACTTCTCTAGATAAGGCACACAAAAGCCTTCTTGGCCTTTGCAAATGCTAATCTGGACAAAGAAGAAGACTTCTAGTCTTCTGTTTTATGGTGATATGAAAAAAAAAAACTGAATTTTTTGACAAAATTATGTAGCCTTCATTTGGCGTAAAAAGGAGAAGCCTTCAACCCTAAGAACACCATCCCCACTGTCAAACATGGTGGTGGGAACCTAATGTTTTGGGGGTGTTTTTCAGCCGGTGGACCGAGAACCTATCACAGTAAACAGCACTATGAGAAAGGAGCAATACATCAAAATTATCGGTAACACTTTAGAATACTGTTTCTTACTTACTGCAGAACTAATAAGGAGTTATTGAAGAACTAACAGCTAACTATTCATTAATACTTAACTCATTACTGTTAACTACTAAGGAAGATGTGTTAACTAATCAGTATGTAATAGGATTTTGTGAATGTGTTAAGTAACAGGTAGCTAATCAATAACTAATGTATTCTGTCATACCTCCTGGAGAACTACTATTAATTATCTAGTAGTTATTGTTCAAAAAACATAACTATGTAATAACTACTACTGAACAGTTATATGCAAATAGTCACCATAATAATTGGGCTGTGGCCCACAAATCAAGTACTTGAGTAAAAGTACAGATACCCCAATAAAATAGCACTCCAGTAAAATTATAAATAGGCCTATTCATTTTCAAAATTACTTGAGTAAAAGGACAGTTACAAAGTACTACTACACTTTGTTACGGTCCACTACTACTATTTTTAGTCTATAATGGAAATGAAATATATTCATGTGAAATGATCTGATAATTCTTTATTAATTACTAAAGGGTTCACTATAATTTTACTTTAGAATAGGCCTATTGTTTCAGGTTTGAAATTAGTCCTGCAGAATTATTTGATAATTATTTATTAATTACTAATGGGTTCCCTTTGTTTTCACTTTAGAATACTGTTTCAGGTTCTAAGTAATCCCGGCGTAATTATCTGATAATTCTTCATTAATTACTTAAGGGTTCACTATATTTGCGCTTAAGAATAGGCCTACTGTTGCAGGTTTGAAATGAATCTTGCAGAATTATTTAATAACTCTTTATTAATTACTAATGGGTTCCCAATATTTTCCTTTTAGAATAGGCCTACTGTTTCAGGTTTGAAATAAGTCCTGCAGAATTATTAGATAATTCTTTTGACAATTCTAATTCTATTTACTAATGGGTTACCTGTATTTTTACTTTCCCTCAGTCCTGGACTTACATACAGGGACTGAATTGATATGGTATATGCTGAGGACACACAGTACTTTATACAAAACATAAAAACTACGGTTATCGCATAAAAACAAGAAGTTATTGCATGGCACTGGAGTGGTGGTTGGGTTCCTATCAGAAGCTAAGTGATAAGGGGGTGGGGTTACAGTAAAACGAACATGGCTAAAGTAAACATTACAGCTCTCACCCCACAGAAGAGAGGGTCGGGGTGAGCAGAGCTCATTAGCATTTAAAGGCAAAAATGCAACAAAACAGCTCACTCTGAAAAGGGCTGACGTTTTAACCAAAATAAGTTATATACTTCTCATTAAGACCATAACGAATCATATCAACTTGTGGACAATGGCCATCCGATGACCCCTGTAAGAAACAGCCATGAAAGCCTCTCTTTAAGTGCACTGAAATATCACCAAGTACATTTTTTTTTAAATATACTTGTAAGATGTGAAATTCAGTAGTGCACTTCTCTTTCACAAGGATTTTTAGTAAAAACAAAAGTGATGTTTCCTCTTTTAAATCATGATTTAGCTACTCTCACACTTGTGTACATATTCTGATGAAACTGTGAGGAAATACTTAAAGGGATAGTTCAATTTAAAAAAAAAAAAAATCTTCTTGATAGAACAAAGTCTTGCAGGTTTTGAGTAAATCTTTTGGCTGACATAAAAAAGGGGGATAAAGCTGCTCACCAAGAGCTATTTCCTGAAAAAAAAAAGAAAAAAGAAGAGAAAAAAGGCTCTTACTCACTCTATGTGCTGCGTTATCATTTGTCCTAATGTCTTCATTATTATTATTCTGACCCCAGCTTGCATCTCCAGTCCTTTTAGGACAGACGTTAATGACTATGTACATCAATCATCATCCAGTCTAATCATTATCTTTACATATTAAACATGGTCTTACTATATCAAATAATACAATTTTTTATTCCATCTTGCTTTCCTTGCCAGAGCCGGAAATCCTCCCCCCGTCACTGTTTTTCCTGTCACAGTTTATTTTGGCAGAAGCACTCAGACATTAAGGCACTTTTTGGGTAAAGCTGCTTTAAAATGTGTGTTTTGCAAAAGGCACCATATGAATAAAATACACATTATCCACACTATGCACATAATATGCATATTTATATAATACATGTAAAATGTGCATAATGCAAAAGGCCTTTTATTGCTCCCAGAGGAGTATCAAGTTAAATGAACCAGGAACATCTCATAATTAAATAGATCTGTTCGTTTTAAACTTTTAGTAAGATCTTAAAGTGACTTAATGGGCGATTGAACCTCCAGTGGAAGACAGTTTTCATCCTGAAACTGTCATTAGCCAGCAGCTTGTTACCCATTAGACAAAATGTGGGGTATTTGTCTCTGGTTAAAATTCTGCTGACCTCGTGTGGTCGGAAAATAGAACTGCATAATTTTCAATGTTCAATAGGATGATAGACATCCAATGTACTGTGGAAACATAAACATTATTACCTGCTGTCACTCCTTTTTGTTTAGTAAAATTATGAGTCAAAATTTGTACAAAATGAGTCATTCATTAATTCAGCCTATTGATTTATTTACTTACTTTTTCGAATTAAGGCAAGACACAACAGTTGAATAGAGTAAACATTTTGATTAATATATATTACCATACTTTCCCCAGTAAATTAATCACAGAACATTAAGACATGTTGTTAATTGAGACGTTATTTAAATATGCAAATAAGGCATTATTATAATTAAATATACACTCATTTGCAAACATTTCCAGAACAGAAGCCTGAGCATTAAATCAATTTGTAAACTTCATTTTGGTGACATGCTAATATTAGTTTAAGTTTGAAATATTTTTAAAGAGGGGAATTTGGATGTCTACTTTTATTACTCCATAAATCAGAAAATGCTATTAACAGACAAAAAATTATAATATATGTGACCCTGGACCACAAAACCAGTCATAAGGTTAAATTTTACAAAACTGAGATGTATGCATCATATGAAAGTTCAATAAATAAGCTTTCTATTGATATATGGTTTGTTAGGATAGGGCAATATTTGGGTGAGATACATCTATTTGAATATCTGGAATCTGAGGGTGCAAAAAAATCAAAATACTGAGAAAATCACCTTTAAAGTTGTCCAAATTAAGTTCTTAACAATGCATTTTACTAATCAAAAATTACATTTTGATATATTTATAGTAGGAATTTTGCAAAAAAATCTTCATGGAACATGATCTTTACTCAATTTCCTAATGATTTTTGGCATAAAAGAAAAATCAATAATTTTAACCCATACAATGTATTTTTGGCTATTGCTACAAATATACCTCAGCGACTTAAGACTGGTTTTGTGGTCCAGGGTCACACACACACACACACACACACACACACACACACACACACACACACACACACACACACACACACACACACACACACACACACACACACACACACACACACACACACACACACATATATATATATATATATATATATATATCAAGCTAATGATTATGAACAAAACCCTTTAAATTATAGTTAAGAACTAAAACAAATAAATCAAATTATATATTTATTATATGCTTAAAGATATATATTGAAATTGAAATCTACAGATAAATTGCATGTGATATATTTACATATATTTTGTATATTTAATATTTTATCTATTTTCTTTCCAACAGGCTGAAAGATTAATTATTAGATTATAAAAATAGACCAAAAAATACTTGCTTGAGTATCCCATACAGAGCTTTTTTGTTTGCGTATTGACCACAAGGTGGCAGTAGCTACAAATGAAGTCTGTCACATACGTTGCCCTTGAAAGCCCTTTTACTGAATTGGAGAAAAGATACAGAGTGTATATTATAGCTTAAAAACCACAACAACACCCCGAAGCAAAGCAGTCTATTTGAATGTTAAAACAGAAGGACTGTCTGGTTGTCAGTTGTAGTGGCAGTCAGACTGTGGTGATCTGAACAAGAAACAGCAACAGTGAAATCATGCTTTTCTAGTTTTGGCTGCATTTTAACATAAGTGATTAGGGTGTCCAGATGAATACCCCCACCTTCCCAGCCTTCTCAGCTGCATGTGTGGAGCCAGCAGTGTCTGGTAAGCTGCTCGGAAGACCTACCGCTCTGCAATAGACTTGCAAATCACTCCTCCCTTCTGCCACTCCATTAGCATACAGATGTTGTTAAGAAAAGGAGAGTGGCCTCACAAAGGAGCCCTGATGTGAGAAATGCCCCTGCATTTCATTTACTGCCCAGCCTTGTCTCAATAAAAGGCAGCGAGACCTTTGGCTATTGTCCATGACCGTGTGTGACAGTGGGATGTTTCTTAGCCTTCCATGCACAACTAATGGAACAATGAGCAAAGCAACACACAAAAGCCTTCATCTGTTCACTTGTCCTTTGTGTGTGTTTTCAGCTTGAATAATTAAAAGAGCTGTCAAGTATGCATTTTTCTTTCTTTCTAGAAGGCAGATGGAAGGAGCAGCATTCAACCGTGTTTCTGTTGTTTAAAATTAAATGCGAGTGGAGGGCTACTTGTAGCAAGCAAAGCTTGAGAAGTTTCACCAGAAGTGAGTAAATAGCCACACACTGACATTCTTCAGTACTTTAGAAGAAAAGCAAAAGAATGAGGCAAATGATTTTTTGAAACTTTATTTTAAAACAATATATTATAATGAAAATGGAATGTAAACAGTTCATTTAAATTATATATAAACAAACATGAAACAAAAGCACAACACAATATACAGTTTTCCCACTTCGAAAAAACAAAATAAATACGTTTTAAGTTAACAAAAGGCAAAGCGTGTCTTGTCACAAGGCAAAAGATGAGAAACAACAATAAAATACAACCTACGCACATCAGAACTCACAGTTCATGTTATTTGCAAATGACAAGTTTCGCCTCTTAAATAGAAACTAAGAGTCCAAAAGAAGAAGGCCGTGTATAACTTGACTTCTTTCTGGTACATTGTCACTTTCACATTCATGTTGGCTTGCATATGAACATCTTTGACTCTTCCTTGTGGATATCTCTGGCTCTTATTACTGAGAAAATCTGATACAGGACACTAGAGTGTATCGATAGCACTTTAAAATGATCCTGAGATTCCAAAATTGAAACTGTGCAGCTGGTCTTCATTAAAGCTAAAAGATATAGCTCGTGCAAAGCTGACAAATGGGCTCAAAGAAACAAACAAAAAGCCTTATCTACATTGTTCCTTCTTCGAAATGCATATAAAACAAAAATCGCATATTACAACAAAAGCAATAAATAGGTTTTTAGAAAGGACTATGGTTAAAACTACTCAGTAATACTGTCCATTTTAAAAAATGCCTTAACTAAAGGCTACAGTATGTTCAGGGAGCGGGTTAGACTTTACACTAGATGTATATACTCTAAGTTGCTCGGCTTTGGTTAAACTACAGATGGGCGACTTGGGAAGGTTCGTCCTGCAGACAAAACACTGCTGAACATTTCCCAAAACAAATAAGCCTAAAGTGAAGTTCCCATTGCAGCTTCGGACTGGTATACAACAGTATACATTGCGTTCATCACATGACATGGAGCACTTTACAAATCAAGCGCAGAGAAACATCTGCGCTAACAAGCATGCAATATGCACATGTAATATTTTCTAGTCGTCGGAGACAGACAGGCGGCTGAAGATGGGCAACCGTCTGCCCTCGATTCCTGGAGAGTCACAGCCGCTCAAGCTGCTGGAGCTGGTGTAGCCATCCTGGTCAGAGAGCGAGTCCGCTGAAGCGCTTCGCTGGAGAGCCGACAGGCCTGTAAGCGCATATGCCAAGTTCTGCACGCTCTCCGAGTCGCTGATGGCGTAGAAGCTCCCTTTAGCACCCAGATCTGCAAAGGGGTGGCTGTGCTTCAGGGTCCCTGGCTCAGGGAACAGAGGAGACAGCAAGTCGGGACTCCCGGTTGATGGCGGCGGGGACACTGACGAAGATCTTGAGAAGGCCAAAGCGTCTGGTATAGCATGGAAACCACTGAGGGTTTGAGGTTGCGAAGAGAAGCCGCTGAAGCTGACGCTCTGGCGGAGCTGAGGTCGCTCCCGGACGCTCTTCTGTACGTGGTTGTTCTCCGAAAGGCCGATCTGCTCGTCCGCGTTGTGTATGAAGTGACACCGAGCACCGTAGGGGCAGAAGCCGATGGTGTGAAAGGTGCGACATGGCTCTGTCTTGTACTTCGGGTGTCTGTTGAGGCCTCTCAGCTCCTCCATCCCATGAGCAAACTGGCATTTGGTCCCGTACTTGCAGATACCGCTTTCCTCGTAGGTGCGGCAGAGCTCCGTCTTGTAGCGAGTGGACATTGGCGCAGTGGAGGTCGTTCCAAGTACCTTCGGGCAGGACAAGGAGCTGTTGCTGAGGCTAAGGCCGGGCGGCGGTGGAAGAGTGCTGACCGTTGGGCTCTCGCAAGCCACATGACCCTCGATCATGCTCACAGACCGGTCTACTCTGAAGGGGATGTGGTTCAGAGAGGAACGCGGCAGCTGCTGCTTCTTCTCAAGGCTCCAGTTCTGGTTGATGGCCGGCAGAGGCCACGGGCTGCTGTCATTGCTGTTGAATTTAGAGTTGGGAAGAGTCACAGGGCACAAGGAATGTCTGCGCTGGAATCCCACCACACGCTGCTTCTGTGTGGCTTCTGTCAAATCAATACCACGGAAACTCTGGGAAAAGAGAAAGAGACACGGCTTAGTATACCTTGTGGTGCACAAGTTTCAGTGAAGCAAGAAAGCAATTATATAAATGCATGTAAAACACAAACACAAAAGCATTCTGAAGTCAGATTCAAAACAACAGTTATGTACAAAAAAAAAGACTATGAATATTTTCTATGTTCCACAAAAGAAAGAATGTCACAAAAGGTATGGAATAGTGACAGAGAGAACTCTGTAGATTGATTTGACTTGTTTAAATGCATGAGCAAGTTTTATAGAGTTTCTAAAAACAAAGTTCGTATTCTTACCTTGCAGAATTCATCATCTAGCTCAAGGAAGGGTGTGAGGAAATTTGATGGCATTTTCAAGATGCCTGGCTGTGATTCTTTATGTGCTGTAAAGGATGTGTTGAACTGCTCAACAACTGATGTCAAGCTCTGCTTCTGTTACAACCCCACTGTTGGAATCTCATTTTATAAGCAGAAACTTCTAGCCCCACCTACCAATTGAAGAGGCGTGTTTTAGTCCCGGGTTCACACCCCTTCAAGAGTGAGGGAAGTTTGCTGTGCTCTGTCTAGGATTTCATTAAGAGCAAGCACAAACTTTAATACATCTTCGAACATCTCAAAAGAGGTGTAAATTATTTGAAAATGGGTAGATGAAGATCTTCATAAAGAAAGGTTGTTATTTCTGAAATAACTCTAAACAGGGGTTTTGTTACTTTAAATAAACCTACTTATATAACTTAATAACTTCTTACAGGTTTTCAGGTAAAACTCAAACTTATTTAATTGATAAAGCAACATTTCTCATTTTCATTTAGTTTAACTTGATGTTCTAAAATAACTAAAACTTAAATGGAAAACTGTATAGAAAAAAAAAACCCTAATAAAAATCACAACAAAATTACTTATTTTAATATTAAAATGGAAATTAAAAACTAATTTTAAATATTCATAAAAACTATAATAGTACCTCACTGACACAAAAATAACACAAGCATGTTATAAGTTCTTTTTCAGTCTACACTTAAGTAACCATCAGTATAGTTTTAAGAAATAAAAAAGCTTTATCAGCCTTCGATGAACTCAAACTGGCCTTTAATTTGAGTCTTTTTACTGTAGAAGCTCCTTCACTATATTGCATTATATCACATCTTGAACATTTATGCTAAACAATTAGTTTAGCTCGTATAGTTGTAAGTCTCTCAGAATATCTCTCCAGCTTTGCTTCTCAGGTTAATATAAAGTTCATACTAAAATGAATATTAGTAAACACAGTTATCTCTTCTCTATTTGCTGCATTCAGCTGTAAATGACTGACCTGAGGCCATTTTCACTACCGTCATTATGTCATTGTGAGACAACTCATCATACTTGATGGGGTAAATCGAGTGGGCAATCGTAGCCCAAAATCACCCTCACAGGATCGGGAGTCCCTGGGAAACACCTGAGAGGACTGGAAACAAGGCAGTGTCATAATTCATTACAGAAACCCTAGAGCATTCAGCTGCATTAAACTGATTAGTCATCTGTACATAATAGTCCATTATCACCAATTTTGAGTGAATGATGTCCAGTAGCAAGGTTTAGCTGTACAGCACACTTGAATCACTTTAAGTTGGGTTTCTTCAGTTTATTTTGAGCATATTGTAAATCAAATCCTGGCATCAGAAGGTCAAAGTAAATAACATACTCAAACCTTTTTTCTTGAGAGTAAATTGGGTTCAGTGCTCTTTTGGTCTCCATTAACTTTCTCTGTAAGGACAAAAACAGTTTTTTTCCGGAATGTCTTCTTTTGGAAGATTATCCAGTCAAGTACTGTGTCCCTAGTTGGACATTTCAGGTAGTTTTACCTTGTTCATTATTTTTAGATTTACATTGGACCATGTAAGGGAACCACAAGCAGTTCACACCACATCAACTCTTGTGAAACAAGACACTTTAAATATTAGCAAAGCTGAGGTCTGGTCAAAAGACACCACTGTCCCTTTAACACACAATGAAGTCTTATCACAGAGTGGACCGTCAACACCTCATACAATTCTGCTATGAGAAAGATAGTGTACTGCAAACAGGCCGCTATCCCTGAGAGCACTTGTTCTTTTGTGACTGATAAAGTTAAATTTGGGCCGAGAGATGCACAACTGAAAGCAAAGGTTTTATTTGTTTGTGACAAAGTGCAAGTAAGCCAGATTAAAGGCCGTGCACAAATGCAGGAGAGGCCTATTGTCTTTGAAAACACTACTAGACGTGGGATGGACTTTAAAAGCACTGTTTTAGGACACCAAGCACTAATGCGACACATTCTCTTTTATTCTAAACTCAAACTTTCACTGTTTGTGCCGATTTAATTGCAGGTATTGTGCCCAGCAGGCCTGAATAACTTCTTTTGAGACTCAAGTCAAAAGACAAAAAGAGAAGATGGAGGACATTGCACATGATGGGCTTCTCAGTAGAAAAGGAGCTTAGAAAAGGACAATTACTGCACATAAAGGCTTCCTGGAGACCTGGGTTGGATGTTGTGCTCTTTCATGGTTGAGCAACTCTGGCCTGGTGAGCATGGAGATCATGCATATATGTATACAGATAGATAGACAAATACATTTAAAATAACAGCATCATTATTGCAGTCTTCTTCATTTAATTTTAAAGGAACCGTATAGGAAATTTATTTCAGTTAATCATAAAATGGCCCTGACATGTCACTAGACATTAAGAAATCATGTTCATTGCACTTATATCACTGACAACAGTGGTCCGGCCAGGATATTGTCATTTAAAAGTGACAGTTGCAGCCCACAACTGATGTTATTGTTGTCATTTTGTGTTTTGGTCTGAGGCTCCACCCGCCAGCTATCTACCAATCACGAAGTCAGTAGAGTTTCGTCATCCGGGTTGCCAGCTCTGCTCTAGTTACAGCTGCAGCTACGAAGTGTCGGATAAAACATGTATAACGTTACGAAACCTAAAAGACCTCGTTATGAATCCGAAATACGTCGTGACAAAGACCGAAATAAAACAAGGATTTGTATAGGAGATGCCTTTGAAAGATGGAGACGGCTGAAAACAGAGAAGAATTTGAAGACAGACGGCAACGCTGCTAATTTTCTCCTGGACAGGTAACATTCATCTATGTTTGGCTAACTTTGCTTCCGTAAACAGTGGATTTTCCACGGTCGCCCGTGCTAAATGCGTTCATAAAAAGCCTTATATCGCACCACTAGTAGGGTATGAAAACAATCTATGTTCCGACTGAAATGTGGTATCACAGTACGTCTTTACGAAATATTTGGCTAATCGCCATTAGTAAATTTCTGCGATACATAATTACTTCGCAAAACATCTCTCATGATGCATAAACATAATTAACAGAAGAAAAAAAAATACTGTGTAGGACTCGTCACTTGCCATTAGAAGCTCCTTGTAGCAGCCTACGTTCCTGCTGGATCCTGCAGCTTAGCTGGCAACCTCGAGTCAGGGGGGATGGGGAGGGGATACACCGTTCTACAGTATTTTGAAAGTGATTGCAGTACCAGTTTTGGCCACAATCCTACATACGGTTCCTTTAATTAGTTGTTATCATATAGCTATTAATGAGGCCTAAGTGAATTAACAACAGTGTCTGTGAAGTACTGAACCCTTGCCAGACAGAAGGTTAGAATTTTTTTTTTTTTTTCTCAGACAGGAAGTTGCTGGGCTACTTATAAACGCCTTACATAACAGAGAAAAACAAGTGGGTTATCGCCACCCACCCTCCAGCCGTTTAGGAGGTTAAACTGTAGCTGTGAGGTTTTGACCAGCTCTCTGCTGGCTCTCAGCACAGCCGCGTTAACGAACTGTTTGATATGGAATGCTGCTTCTCTGAGCCCCATTAACGCTAAATGATTCTGAGAACAGACGCACAAAGTCATTGTGATAATTGTCTGCGGATGAGAACAGATAATGGCCCTCTCAGAAATGTGGTTTTGAAATAACATGTTTTAGGAGCACCATCTTGTAAACATATCCATTGAGATCCTCAGAAACCATTAAATGATCATTTAGTAATTCAGTGACTGTACGCTGTGGGGAGACGGGGCTATTTGTCATATTTTATACTCCAGTGAATATTTATCAAGGGGTGGGGTTGTTTTGAAGTCAGCTTCTGTATAGATACATACCTTAAAGTCTATGGAAAAAGTTACAGTTTATGGGGTAAACTGTCAAAGTGGAATCAGCCATGGGGATTTCAGCAAAATGGCACATAACTGTCAGGAGTTGAATAGGTTTAATAATTTGAAACTATTAAGTATTTTTAAATACTGTACTTTCACTACCGTTTCTTAACACACTTTTAAAGTGCACATCATAATATTGTCTTGATGCGTTATTTTCTAAAAAACAATTACAAATTATATACTTTTTAACCTCAAATGCTCGTCTTGTCTAGCTCGGCAAGACGAGCGTTTGAGATTAAATAGTATAAAAGTTGTAAATGTTTTTTGAAAATAACCAATCATTTCGCTAGATAAGACCCTTCTTTCTCAGCTTGGATCATTTAGAGCCCTTTGAAGCTGCATTTAAACTGCATTTTGAAAATTCAAACTTGAGGGCACCATAGAAGTCTATTATGTGGAGAGAAATCCTGAAATATTTTCCTCAAAAACCACCATTTCTTTACAACTGAAGAAAGAAAGACATGAACATCTTGGATAACAAGGGGGTGACTACATTATCTGTAAATTCTTGTTCTGAAAGTGAACTACTCCTTTAAGTGGATTGCAAGTAATTGCATTCAATATAAATTTACACTGCAAAAAGTGCTTTTCTTACTTAGATTTTTTTGTCTTGTTTCCAGCCAAAATATCTAAAAATTCTTAAATCAAGAAGGATTTTCTAGACGAGTAAAATTTTTTTTTTTGTTTTTGTTTTTGCTTAGAACAAGCTAAATAATCTGCCAATGGGGTAAGCAAAAAAATCTTACTTTAAACAGAAAACAAGATTATTTTTACTCCATTGGCAGATTAATTTTGACTAATTTTTTTCTGAAAACAAGACAATATTTTTTACTCGTCTAGAAAATCCTTCTTGATTTAAGAATTGTTAGATATTTCAAAAAAACTAAGTAAGAAAAGCATTTTTTTTTTCTTTTTTTTTTTTTTTTTGCAGTGTAAGCTATAATACATTTTTATTTATTGGTAAATAACATACAATTGAATGTCTGAGAACATTACATTCAGTTCACACTTAAGTATATCCTTTTAAAGTATATTATTTCTGTAATAATACACTTTACGAATGTTTATATCTCTGCAGTATTCTGATGTTTCCCTCATACTTGTGTTTATTGTGCACGTAAAGTATACTTCAAAACTTAAAAGTATTTTTTAAAACTGTACTTATAATGTAATAATGAAATCAAAAGCCACTTTAAGTGCACTTAAATAAAGACACTTTCTTTAAGTTTCTTAACACACTTAAGGAGACTTTTAAAAAGTGCACTTTGTAATGTCAAAATAAAAGTCCATTTTAAATAATTGTTAAACTTAAAGTTAAAATAGAAGAAGCTTCAAAGAAGTAGCTATTTTTAAGTTTTTGACTATATATACCTAATTTTAATTTTTAAAGTTAATTTGATCTAGGTATATTTGAATTTAAGTGTGAATTACACTTAATTCAGTTAACACTTAAGTATATTCTTTTAAAGTATATTATTGTGACAACTTGCCCCAGTCTCTATAGTAGCAAACTGCTATTTAAAATTCACATGCATCACTTAATAATGCTGCATGTGCAAAACTTGTTTACAAATGTCTATATCTCAGCAGTATCTCAAAGTTTCTCTCATACATATTTGAACATTCACACGCATGAAAACACATATTTTCAAAACTTGCTCATTGATGCACGAGCAGCCGGTATCTCTTTGATCGATATTCAGATGTACGGATAACTGGTTTCAGTGCGTTTTCCTGTTAGTCAGCACGTGTTGCCATCAGAAGAGAAGTTTCCTTCCCCCTCAAACTATCATCTGGGCTTTACTGCCACTCTGACTTCACCCCCTCTGGAAATGGACCGGCCTGCTTTGTGTTTTCTCCACAAGGGCCCTTTTGTTGCAGGGCTCCATATGCCAGACAAGGGACTCAAAGACTTGTAGCCCCAGCTCTGGCCGTAAACACGTCTGGCCTGGAGTGGGGGAAGGAAGGTTATGGAGGGAGTGGACGCTTTCTTGCCGAGCTGCAGTGGTGTGAATGGGGTGTGGGTCAGTTGTAGGTCCAAACGTTGCTAAATCAATATGAGAAGCAGAGGGTCTATAGAAGAGCCCTGTGTGAGTGTGTACGTCCTCTGTCCTGAACACGGTCCACAGAGCAGTTCCCACACACACACATACACTGACCACATGGATATACAACACCCTTTGTAAAGTGGAAAGACTGGAAGCAGATTGAATGAACAGAAAAACAGAGCAGCACAGTATCACTGTATACTCACTATGACACTCACTATGAAATTGTACATTTAATATTCATTTCTTCTATTTTTACAGATGCATTATGCATCCCTACTAATATTTAATAATAAACATAACATTTTAGTGTCATTAGTATATACAGTTGAAGTCAAAAGTTTACATACACCTTGCAGAATCTGCAAAATGTTAATTATTTTATTAAAATAAGAGGGATCATACAAAATGCATGTTATTTTTTTTATGTAGTACTGACCTGAATACGATATTTCACATAAAAGATGTTTACAATATAGTCCACAAGAGAAAATAATAGTTGAATTTATTAAAAAAGACCAGTTCAGTTTTCTATTACTGTGTTGTTACCTGAATGACCCACAGCTTGGTTTTTTATTTTTTAGTTATAGTTATTTATGATTTCCTTGTTTGTCCTGAACAGTTAAACTGCCCGCTGTTCTGCTGTTCTTCAGAAAAAATTGCTCAGGTCCCACAAATTCTTTGTTTTTTCAGCATTTTTGTGTATTTCATCTCTTTCCAGCAATGACTGTATGATTTTGAGATCCATCTTTTCACACTGAGGACAACTGAGGGACTCATATGCAACTATTACAAAAAGTTGAAATGCTCACTGATGCGTCAGAAAGAAAAACGATGCATTAAGAGTGCATTAAGGGTGAAAACTTTTTGAATTGAACTTATTTTGTCTTCTGGGAAACATGTAAGTATCTTCTGTAGCTTCTGAACAGCAGTGCTAAATGAAAAAAATATATATATATTTAGGCAAAATAAGAAAAATGTACACATCCTCGTTTCGTTCAAATTTTTTAACCCCCAGCTCTTAATGCATCGTCTTTCCTTCTAAAGCATCAGTGAGCATTAAACCTTCTGTAATAGTTGCATATGAGTCTCTCAGTTGTCCTCAGTGTGAAAATATGAATCTCAAAATCATACAGTCATTGTTGGAAAGGGTTCAAATACACACAAATGCTGAAAAACCAAAGAATCTGTGGGACCTGATGGACTTTTCTGAAGAAAACAACAGTTTAACTGTTCAGGACAAACAAGGAACTCATAAACAACTATAACTAAAAAACACAGCTGTAGATCATTCAGGTAACAACACAGCATTAAGAATCAAGTGTATGCAAACTTTTGAATGGGGTCATTTTTACAAATTCAACTATTATTTTGACTATATGTAAACATATTTTATGTGAAATATCTTATTCAAGTCAGTACTAAATAAAAAATAACATTGCATTTTGCATTTTGCATGATCCCTCTTATTTTGGTAAAATAATTAACATTTTGCAGATTCTGCAAGGTGTGTATAAACTGTTGGCTTCATATTGATATTAACTATTCTGTTACTTTCTAGTTTAATTCTATATAAAGCACTATAAAAATAAACGTGAACTGACTTAAAATATGGCTAAAAAACAAATAGATAATTATAAAACAATTAACTTCAGAATATCTCAGAGGCTCACTGTGTTTCAAAATCTATTTAAGAAATCCTCCAGCACTCTCAGTATTCATCACCCGAATAATAAAAAGGGTTTCCTGCTTGTCCCATTAGAAAGTGACTGTAATCCCGCCGAATAAAAGGCATCTAAAGCCATCTGGGCTTTGACAGGATCCACACATATGTAAATGTGTGTGTGTAGTTCCAAGCACTGATGGCTCTTCTTAACACACATTTCCTGAGCTTCCTTTTACCTGCCCATTCACACCCTCTTTATTTCTAGTAGCACGTGCATTTCCATGTGTGAAGTGACTTGAATAGCTGTGAATGCTTTAGTGTTTACATAGATGGTGCTCATTGTTGTGCTGCTGTTTTGGGACAGTGGTTTGGGTGGGGAATCGGCATGTCCTTGCTAACTCGTCTAAACTGTAACTTTTAGCAGCATCGGTGAGGGATTTGAACTAATGTTAATGTTAGAAACGAACAGTAGTAGCTCGGCTCTAAATGTTTTTATGATTAATGTCGTCATATTTTTTAAAATGCATTTTTTGTATTTTTATTAGCTGTTGGAGCTTATAGAAGCTGTTTCTGCCACTGAATACAAATTTCATATTTTATAGTGCAATTCTGGCTTGTGTGATATAAATGGACTTTTAGAATTGTGACATAAACTTGCAATTGCGAGTTATAAAGTCAGTTATGAGATCTAATTTTTTAGACTCCCAATTGCGTGTTTATATCTCACAATTATAAGAAAAATGTCAAAATTGTGAGATATACACTTGCAACTGTGAGAAAAAAAGTCAGAACTTCAGTGGTAGACATGGCCTTCCAAGAGCTAGACGTATTGTATTCACATATGGATGCATTTACAGTCCCCAAGTTTTTTTATTTTTTTATATTTAGTTCAAAATGCAATGCTCTTTCAGCTCACTCAAACATGGTTTTATTCATGGTAAGTCAGTGACAAAACAACACAGGAATGGTCGATGCAGTGGTTGCTACGGGAGAAAGTTGCAGCTGGTCAGGATGGTCATGTTGACCAGTGAAAAGGTGGACTTATTACGCTGGACAGAGTCCAAACAAAAGCTCCAGCAAACCCCCTTTATTCATCCTCTGCTCTCAGCGCATTATCCTCTCTTCTCTTTTGTTTTCAGCTCCCTGTAACCCACTGATGCCCAAAATCCTTGCATGCATGTTGAGCGAGATGCTGGGAAGCATGCAGGAATCTCTTGGGATTTCCTACATGTCTTCACAGACATACACTAACAGACTTCATGGACCTACAATTAAAAAGGTAGATAGATAGATAGATGATAGATAGATCCACTTTACTTGAGGTAAACATTTGCTTTTTGTTTTCATAGTGCCTATATATCATATAGCGTCATATATAATTGAGGTCAAAAGTTTACATACACCTTGCAGAATCTGCAAAATTTTAATTATTTTACCAAAATAAGAGGATATTTTTGTACTGATGGACTCATATGCAACTATTACAGAAGGTTTAAATGCTCACTGATGCTTTCAGAACCGGAGGGTGAAAACTTTTTGAATCTGAAAATCAGGGTAAATTTTACTTATTTTGTCATCTGGGAAAAATGTAAGCATCCTCTGTAGCTTCTGAAGTGCATTACTACATGAAAAAAAAAAAAAAGATATTTAGGCAAAATAAGAAAAATCTAGACTTCTTCATTCTGTTCAAAAGTTTTCACCCCCTGGCTCTTAATGCATAGTTTTTCCTTTTGAAGCATCGCTGAGCGTTTGAACCTTCTGTAATAGTTGCATTTGAGTCCCTTGTTTGTCCTCAGTATGAAAAGATGGATCTCAAAATCATACAGTCATTGTTGGAAAGGGTTCAAATACACAAAAATCTTTAAAAACCAAAAAAACCTGCATTTTGTGTGATCCAGTCTATTTTGGTAAAACAGTTAACATTTTGTAGATTCTGCAAGGTGAATGTAAACTTTTGACCTCAACTGTACACCGTCTAATGAAACTTGTTTTTTTTCTTGTCATTTTGGAACTTGACTGTATTTGGAACAACATGAGAATGAGTAAATGATGACAAAATTTCTATCTATGTTAACCATCCCCAAGAGTAAAGTAAAGAGAGAAATTGCTTAAAACTTTTTTATTCATTTATTTATTTAATTTTAAACAAATCCATCCTGACTTCTCTGAAACCCACGTCACTAGAAGCGTAGATTTAGAGTGGACGGAGGGGATGTGTCCCCACCAATATCCTCCGACCACTGAAATGTCCCCACAAATATATATATAAAAAAAATAAAAATTGCGCTGTCAACATTAACCTAGACACTCAGAAAGGGATAAATCACATTCTCTCCTTGAGTCCTCCTGCCCCCAAAACACATATGAACATTTTCATTGCCTGTGCCTTTCCCTGCTATCATGTGAGAGGCTATGGCTGCGTTCAGATACAAGCAGCGCTAAATGCAGTGGATTTTCCCCGTGTAAGAAGGTGTGTTGGGTGACACATGTGTGAGGATTGCGGCAGCAAAAAAAAAAAAAAAAAATAGCTGGACATAAGGAGCTTTTTTCATTAAGTCATTTCAAGTTCGCTAGTGAATCCATCAAAGTCCATCAAAGTAACGACAACAGTTAACGTTAATGCTAGTGTTTTTTTTTTTTTACCGCTTTGAAGCGCATTCATTATAGCATTGCAGGTTATAGTCTGTGAATATAGACTTAAAACTAACAGCAGATTAAACAGCTAAATGTAAAAGTATAAATATAATCCCTGTCAATTCTCCTAATCTAATGACGACTATTTGTCAGAAATCAGTCTTGTGAAATTGATATGCTACATACTATTGCCATGGCTAGAATTGTGTCGACAGTTCACCAATAGACAATCCACTTCGCACAAATAGTTTTTAAAATGCATTCACTGACTTGGCAAACATTAATGATTTGATTCGAGATTTGCACACTAAGACTCCGAAAAAGTGAAATAAAATGATTGCTGATTAAATGAGTCATAGGTCCCCACCAATGTCCAGAGCAAATCTACGCCCTTGCACGTCACACTTTGGACACTGAGGCAGTTGTGCTCTATTTTAAGGTTGTGACTGATGTGATGAAATGAGGATGATCTTTATTATATGTCATTTCCAGCATATGATCACCAGCATAAAGATTTAGTGAAGCACTTCTCTGTTCAGATGAGTTTATGTGCCGTTGACATACAGACACACAGAATCGTGATTAGCCATTTGGTGAGATGAATACAATAATCTCAAGGCCAAAACTAGACTCCCAGAAGCCAGATCTTGTTTTATGTCTCTGGCCATCTGCTGCACAAGAGGTGCAGTGTAGTGAGGTGTCATCTGTAGCACATACACACACACACACACACACACACACACACACACACACACACACACACACACACACACACACACACACACACACACACACACACTTGCTGCATGTGTCTTTTGGCGGGTCTCTCTGGTGAGGTGTTTTGTTGTGCTGTTAAAGACAGACTTGACAGCTGGTACAGTGTTATTTTAAGGATAGAGGGGTGTGTGTATGTGTGTCTTGGGCAACGCCACTTCCTTTTTGACTCCACACACAGGAGGAAGATGGAATGGACATCAAATGGTCACATCCTGTTTCAAAGACCAGGGGAAAAACACAAATTGTCCAGAAGGTCACATTCCGTCAGTCTGGCACAAAGATAATTACAACATTAATTTATTTATATGTGAATAAATAAATAAATTATATATATAAGTAAAAAATGAATATATATATATAAAAAAAAAAACAGTTATGCATTAAATAAATTATATATTTACCTAATACCACTCTTGACATATAGTTGAATTTATAAAAATGAATCCTTTCAAAAGTTTATTCTTCCAAATCTTCACTGTTCTTCAGAAAAATCCTGCAGGTCACACCAGTTTTTGTTTTTTTTTGTTTTTTTTTGTGTGTATTTGAACCCTTTCCAACAATGACGGTATGATTTTGAGATCCATCTTTTCACACTGAGGACAACTGAGGGACTCACGTGCAACAACTACGAAAGGTTCAAACACTCACTGATGTTCCACAAGGGAAAACCATGCATTAAGAGCTGGGGTGTGGAAACTTTTGAACAGAATGGAGATGTGTACATTTTTCTTATTTTCTCTAAATATTATATTTTTTCCATTTAGTACTTCCCTTTAGAAGCTACAGAATATACTTACATGTTTCCCAGAAGACAAAATAAGTTAAATTTACCCTGATCTTCAAATTCCAAAAGTTTTCACCCTCTGGTTCTCAAAACATCAGTGAGCATTTGAACCTTCTGTAATAGTTGCTTATGATGCATTTTGGTAAAATAATTAAGATTTTGCATAAAAGGCCAACTTGGATATGCTAAAATTAATTTGGATGGATCTGTGAAGTTCTGAAGAATGTTTAATGGAGTGATGAGATCCAACTGGAACTTTTTGGAGTCATGGATCAATGGTATGTCTGGTGCAAAATAGCAAAGGTTATGAACAGAAGAACATCATGTTCATTGTCATGCCTTCATAACTGTAGTAAAGGACAGTATGGAAGTATCAGGCCTTTTTGACAAAGATTGTGATGCCTTCGGTGCAGAGACTGAAGCTTAATGATCAGTTGTCTTTCCAGCAGAACGGCCGTCCAAAAATACACATCCAAATCTGAAGTTTGTTTCAGGGTTCAGTCGTAGAATATTCTTGAGTGATCTGTCCAGTCTTCAGATTTAAACCTCCTTGAAAACATTTTGTGCAATTTGAAGAAAGCAGTGGTGACATAAAAACCTAAGATTATCAGTGATCTGAAAGCTTTTTCAAGCAAGTAAAGGGCCACTTTTTGTAGCTGATTAATTGAGATTAGTTAATCGGCTAGATGGTTGAATAACCGTGTTGGAATGGAACGTTTTGACCTTTTTACTAGAATGAGTAATGCCTTTACAAGCATGAATGAAGATAAATCCAGTCAGCTGAGTACATAAAGTTATTGTGCCAATCTTACCCTTGTCGTAACTTGGCTTGAGGAACTGGGAACAGCTTGTTGACTGATTTGATAAAAAGAATAAATGTGATGCACAAAAGCTTTATATCTTTGAAAGATAAGGCTCAGTCAGTTTCTGTGTGACTGTGACGAATGAAATGAGGATAAATAGATCTGTGTGTATTTGTATGTACAACAGAAAAAGTGAAAGTGCAAGAGAGAGTTGTGAAAGAGCGTTCTTGTGCGTTTGACTTCCCAAACCCTATAAATGGCACGCTTTGAATCCTGTGTGCGCTGATAAGTGCACACCAAACGTGTCTGATAAATTTGAGCATGCTCACAGCGCATGATTTCCGTTATGAACACAAGCTGAATCCTCCAGCCCATTTCTCATGTTAAAATGTATTCCACAGGCTTTCCAGCCGACCGCATACATTCTCAGCCATTGTTTTATAATCACTTGTTTTACATTCATCTCCTGTTTAGACAGTCCTCTTTTTATTGTGCCAACTCATGTTCCAACTTTAATCGCAGCATCACAAAATATAAGCAAGTGAATGCCATTTTTCTAGACAAAGGAAGACAATGGATCTGCTTACATTATTGCATGAAAATCCCAAACTGACACGCTCACATTACAGCATTTACATTAACATTCATTTCTCAGTGATCTTTATGCTAAGCAGCCTAAAAAAGGAGAAAACACTGGATCATATAAGGAGACAACATGCAATGCTTTAAAACATGAATGTAAAGGCAGACCAAAATACAATTATAAGTTAAGTACTCGAAAGCATAAAACTGACATAGTTTATATCTAACAATTCTGACTTTTTTTTCTCGCAATTTGGAATTATGGGATATAAACTAGCAGTTCTAAAAGTTAAAGTCAAAATTGTAAGAAAAAAAGTCAGCATTGCAAGATATAAAGTGAGAATTGAAAGATATAAAGTCAATTCTGAGGAAAAAAGTCACAATTGGAAGACATTTAAGTCAGAATTGTGAGAATTTGCAATTCTGAGACAAAAGGTCAAAATTGTGAGATATAAACTTACAAGTGCAAGAAAACAAATTCAGAATTGCGAGATAAAACAATTCTGAAAAAAGGCCGGATATAAGGAGGATATAAAGTCAGAAGTGAAAGCTATAAAATCAGAATTGGAAGACAAAGTCAGAATTGCGAGAAATTGCAATTCTGAGAAGTAAAGCCAAAATGAGATATAAGCTCACAAATGCGAGAAAAAACATCTGAATTGCAAGATAAAACTAACAATTCTGAATAACTATCAGGATATAAGGAGAATATAAAGTCAGAATTGAAAGCTATAAAGTCAGAATTGGAAGACAAAGTCAGAATTGCGAGAAATTGCAATTCTGAGAAGTAAAGCCAAAATGAGATATAAACTCACAAATGCGAGAAAAAAATCAGAATTGCAAGATGAAACTAACAATTCTGAAAAAAGTCAGGATATAAGGAGAATATAAAGTCAGAATTTAAATATAAAGTTAGAAAAAAAGTCAATTCTGAGGAAAAAAATCAGAATTGGAGGATATAAAATCAGAACTGAAAGCTATAAAGTCAGATTTGGAAGACAAAGTCAGAATTGCGAGAAATTGCAATTGCAAGAAAAGTCAAAATCATGAGATATGAACTCACAAATGCAAGACAAAAATCAGAACTGCAAGATAAAACTAACAATTCTGTCCAGATATAAGAAGGATATAAAGTCACAATTGCAAGATATAAAGTAAGTCAAATCTGAGGAAAGAAAAGTCAGAATTTGAGGATATGAACTCAGAATTGAAAGATAAAAAGGTAGAATTGCAAGACAAAGTCAAAACAGGAAGATATAAAGTCAGAATTGCGAAATATTGCGATTCTGAGAAGAAAAGTCAAAATTGTGAGATATAAACTCACAAGTACGAGAAAAATTCTGAATTTGCGAGATAAAACTAACAATTATGAAGCAAAAAAAGTCAGGATATAAGGAGAATATAAAGTCAGAATTGAAAGATATAAAGCTATAAAAAAGTCAATTCTGAGGAAAAAGGTCAGAACTGGAGGATATAAACTCAGAATTGAAAGATATATAAAGTCAGAATTGCGAGAAATTTCAATTCTGAGAAGAAAAGTCAAAATCGTGAGATATTAACTCACAAGTGCAAGAAAAAATTCTGAATTGTGAGATAAAACTAACAATTCTGAAAAAAGTCAGGATATACGGAGGATAGTCAAAAGTAAAAATATAAAGTCAGAATTGAAGACAAAGTCAGAATACCGAGAAATTGCGATTTTGAGAAGAAAAGTCAAAATCGTGAGAAAAGTGCGAGAAAAAAATTCAGAATTGCAAGATAAAACTAAGAATTATGAGAAACAGTCAGGATATAAGGAGGATATAAAGTTAGAATTGAAATATATGAATAGCCAGAATTGGAAGACATAAAGTCAGAATTCTGAGAAGTCTAAATCGTGAGATATAAACTCAGAACTGTGAGTTAAAAGTAACAATTCTTGGAGAATAGAAAGTCAGAATTGGAAGACAAAGTCATAGGAAGAACCGGAAGACATACAGTCAGAATTGTGAGAAATTGCAATTCTAAGAAGAAAAGTCAAAATCGTGAGATATGAACTTACAAGTGCAAGAACAATTCTGAAAAAAGTCAGGACATAAAGTCAGAATTGAAAGATATAAAGTCAGAATTGTGAGATATAAAACTCAGAAATGTGAGATATTAGCAATTCTGAATAAAATAATTAAATTGGGAGACATAAACTCGCAACTGCAAAAAAACACACAAAAATAAAAACAAAAAAACAATCACATATAGATACCAATTTAAGACATATAAAGGACAAAAAGTCAGAATTATGATATATAAATGCAATGAGGTAAAAAGTTGGAATGGTGCGATTACTTTTTTTTTTGTCACAGTTCATTTTTAGTCAGAATTATGATATATAAATGCAATACGGTAAAAAGCTGGAATTGTGCAATTATTTTTTTTTTTGTCACAGTTCATTTTTATGTTAATTACTCTGCACTTTTTAAAAGTGCCTCACTTTAGCCAAGAATTTACATCTACATTTGCACACCAGAGTATATTAAAAAAAGGTGTTATTTCAGTTGTAAAATATAATTGTATATTCCATGTTTGAACTTTCCACCTGAGAGTTAGATCTATTCAGTTGTGTGCTTTTGAAAGTGTAATAGTCATGCCGCCGTATCGTTTATTCACAGCAATGCACACATGGTGACTGTTCTCCCTAGTTTTAGCTGCAGTCTCCCACAGCGAGGTTTTCAGCTAATATCAACACTGACTGTAAATATTACATACCTTGAACAGCCACATGAGACTGGCATGAGTAAGTAATGTATATTCACCTGGGCTTACATCTGCGAAACCATGCTATAAAAACAAACTCAAGCGGTTCAGTTCTGAGATTTTAGCTCTGCTCACTAGAGTGACCTCATGTTTGTGTTTAAATATATCCTCTAATATGTATTTTCTTTTTATTCCCTAGGTGCAGAGTTCATTGCATAGCACGTTTCCGCAGGCTGTAATATCAAAACACAGTTAAGACGAGAAATTTACGGGTCCGAGATACAGTTAGTGGATAGACTAGTTATTTTGCTAGTTAGAAACAGACTCTAAGTAAAATGCACAGCATTTAGACCTATTACGATTAGTTTTCTAAAATCTGAACAGGAAATCAACTTCTAAGTAGTTTGGATTGTGAAAAAAAAAATAGTTTAATGATTAATTAAAATTAGTAGTAATTTTATGCTCTTTGTAAGATGTTCAGGTAAAAATACAGATGTTACCTTATCTTCATAATTTTGTGATATTAAAGACCTCTGACATGACCGACTTCAGACACTCTGACTTTTATTTTCAAGTTGAAACATTGGCAGCATTAGCACAAGGGCTTGTTTGCATTTGTGCAGCATTTTCATGAAGAATGAGAGATGATTGATGGCCAGTCAAAGCTGTCAATCGTGATCAGACTTCTAAGATGTGTATCGTTCGGTTTGACGTAAATGGCAGCTGATGTCGCTCAGTCTGTCTTGGGTTTTACCCAGGATCTCCCAAGGGTCATATCATATAATCTGACAAGAAACAATCGTAAGGACAGAAAAAATATTGCACTGGGTACATCGGCTTCAAGCACTAACACCAAGAGAGAGTAGCTGTCAAGATTTTCCATTCCAATCTTGACAAAATAGAGCTATTTTTTATGTGGCAATGTCAAAAAATGTAATTAAAAATATTTTTTTTTATTTCAAAGTAAACATGAAAGTCCACCCCTAAATTTAACTGTGGAGTGTAAGCAGATCATATGAAAACCTACATATGAAATTTTACAAATTAATTTAAATTAGCGACCACTTTCAGAACAAAAATGTACAGATAATGTACTCACCCCCTTGTCATCCAAGATGTTCATGTCTTTCTTTCATCAGTCGTAAGGAAATTATGGTTTTTGAGGAAAACATTTCAGGATTTCCCTCCATATAATGGACTTCTATGGTGCCCCCGAGTTTGAACTTTCAAAATGCAGCTTCAAATGGCTCTAAACGATCACAGCTGAGGAAAGAAGGGTCTTATCTAGCAAAATGATCAGTTATTTTTTAAAAACATTTAAAATGTATATCCTTTTTTTAATCTCTACACAGAGTACACACAGAGCTAGACAAGACAAGCATTTGCGGTTAAAACGTATATAAATTGGAATTCTTTAAAAAAAAAAAAACAATAGTTTTGCTAGATAAGACCTTCTTTTCCTCGGTTGGGATCGTTTAGAGCCCTTTGAAGCTGCATTTTGGAAGTTCAAACTCAGGGGCACCATAGAAGTCCATTATATGGAGAGAAATCCTGAAATGTTTTCCTCAAAAAACATAATTTCCTTACGACTGAAGAAAGAAAGACATGAATATCTTGGATGACAAGGGGGTGAGTACATTATAAATTTTTGTTCTGAAAGTGAACTACTCCTTTAAAAGATGTACACTTTAGCATACCTTTAAAAGAAGTATAGCAAGCATTAAGGTAAACTAAAATATAGGGTATGATGGGGCTAAATTCTTGAGACAAAGGTCTTCTTAATACTGGTTTTGTTTAAGATAATTAAAGCAACAGTTTTTAAATAACGAAAGAATATGTAAAAGTAGGCACAATAATTAACATGGTAATTAATAGAAGGCTGACTTTTCTATTTGTTGACATGACATCCCTGCTGAAAAAAACAGCATATGCTGGTTAGGTATGTTTTGGTGCTGGGATGCTGGTTTAAGCTGGTTTATGCTGGTCATGTTGCTGGTTAATGCTGGTCCTTTGCTGGTTTATGCTGGTCCTTGACCAGCAACATGACCAGCATAAACCAGCAAAGGACCAGCATTAACCAGCTAAGGACCAGCATAAACCAGCAAGGGACCAGCATAAACCAGCAAAGGACCAGCATAAACCAGCTAAAACCAGCATCCCAGGACCAAAACATACCTAACCAGCATATGCTGTTTTTTTCAGCAGGGATAGTTAGATTCAAATGGTAAATATCATATATTATGTTGGGTGTCCATCTCAAAGATAATCACCATGTTTAGAATGAAACCATCCACCATATTTAAAAACATGATATTAATCATATCATATAATAAAATAGAGTTTGTTGTTACTACTGTAAATCTATATTAAATTACTGTGGGATCTCCTTCAGTGTTTTCAGAATTTTTTCAGAATCTTAATTTTAAAATTATTTTGTTTCTGTATTTTAAAATATGTTTTATTTTAACATATTTTAATGGCAGTGTATTTATTGAACAAAAAAATAAATAAATACAAGACTGCTAGTTATTTCTAACTATTTCTTGCTAAACTTTACTTAAAAAATAAAAATAAAACTTATGAAAATAATGTACTTTAAAAATAACATACTTAAATAAGAACTGAATGTAATGTTTTCAGAACAGGGTTATTATAGTTAACTAAAACTAAAAGTAAAGGTGACTAAAAATGTTGTGAAACATGCTAACAACATGCTAAAATTTATGTTAGAAATTTATGGTAAAATGTGCTAGATGTTGAAAAAAAAAATAGAAACATCTTAAAAACTTGCTAACAACATGCTAAAACATTTTAGAAATTTATGGTAAAACATTAGCCTGGCTAACGGCAAACCACGTCATGACAACGTCATGATTCGTGGTCTGGGAACCACATGTTCATTTTCTCGTATTTGAGGCATGGTTTATGAATGCCCAGAGCCGTTAATTGGGCACTACAAATGTCTATCAAATGCGCCTGTGCGTAGCTCATAGCCAATCGTTTCAATTATTCAACGTATGTAGAACTTGCATTCTAAACTACTTAGAACACTATCTAACACCGTGTCTACACCAGACGCGAACGGCGCGGCGCGGCGCAGCGCGGCAAAATACAATAGAACCTATTATGCTGTCTACACTGAATGCGGCCCAAGGCGACACGGCAAATCCCCGACAGTAATCTGCTGCCGCGTTCTATTTATGACGTGCTCACACAAAGTTTAAATGATTTGCAAAGGTCACTTTGTCGCGTCAAGTGTAGACAGACTTTAGCTGTTGCGGCGGTGTAGACACGGTGTAAGGCTGCATCGAAAGATAACTTCGCGTCTGCTGCCATGCTGGATCCATAGTTATAAACAAACTGCTTCAGTGAGTCGCATAGAAGGCGTCATCGTCTTGCTGCTCCCTCCCCATTCTGTGATTGGTTCTCTATCTGAGGTGAAAATTTGGTCCATGGACTCCAGGCTGCCTAGCAGCGTGAATAAAAAGGCAGCATGGGAGAACCCAGGCTAGTAAAACATGCTAGATGCTGAAAACATGATAGAAACATGTTAAAACATGCTAACAACATGCTAAAATATGTAGAAATGTACAGTAAAATGTGCTAGATGTTGAAAAAATTATAGAAACATTTAAAAAACATGCTAACAACTTTCAGGTAAACTAGCCTACTTGCTTGTGAAAACGATGTCCAATTTAGCATAATTTAAAAAGTATAACATACATGGTAAACATATGTTTGTCATTTCTATTGAAACTTGTATGTAAAAACATGTTAAAACACGCTAACAATGTTTGAAAATGTGCTAGCAACATGCTAAAAACGATAACAAACATGTTAAACATGTTAAAGAGCATGCTAACAATGTGATAAACATGCTAGCAACATTATCTTGCATGCTAAACCTACTACTAGAAGCAATTGTGTTAAAACATGTTAGAAACAGTGTGCTACATTTAAACATGCTAAAATGCGAAAGTAGTGCAACCATTTAGGAAACGGACCATACACTGTAGAAATTAGTTGTAATTTGTAAAGTTTTAAATAACGATGATAGAAACATCTTAAAACATGCTCACAATGTGCTAAAACATGTTAGAAATTTGTGGTAGAACATGCTAGAGATGTTAAATCAATGCTAGAAACATGTTAAAACATGCTAACAATGTGCTAAAACATGCTAGGAATATGATAACAATGTGATAAACATGCTAACAATATCATTAGCTTAACTAACATGGTAAAAACATACCAACGATGTGTTAAATCATGCTAAAGCATCTAAATAACATTATAAATCATGCTAGAAATTGTTAGCAACATGGTGAAATATGTTACAAATGTGTTAAAACATGTCAACAATGTGATAACATGTTAAACCAGGATTAAACAAAGTCTCTTTAATGCCATCTTTGAAATGCTACTCGGGCAGGCAAGTGCAGCTCCTATCTCTTTGAATGGGGAAACATCAAATTCTCCAAAACTGTTCACCAAGCTTACGATTAAATTTCATATTTCAAATCTCTAAAGAAATCCAACAAGAACTGCCTCATAAATATGGTTCCTTGTGCTTATTTTTCTGGCTAAATGAGCCAGTGCGCAGTACTGAGCGCACGTCTTAGAGCGCCCATTGTTATAGCAACCGGGACTTCTAATGGCAGCTGCAGTGACGCTCTGATTTCACTAATCAATGATTGGCTCTTTCACTAAGAAGGCGGGGCTTCGTGGCCATAATGATCGTCGCATTTTTCCCAATTCGAAACTATACGAGTGACACGTCTTGGGTATTCTATAGTCTTTGGATTAAACCATGCTAACAATGTGATAGCATGCACATTTAAGCTAACAGTAAATGACCACATTTTCAAGATCAGTTTTTTCTTTCGGGGTGCAATTTAGCATACTTTAAAAAGTGTAACAAACATATGGTAAACATACATATGTTTACGTAATTTCTATTGAAACATGTTAGGAACATCCCTGCTGAAAAAAACAGCATATGCTGGTTAGGTATGTTTGGGTGCTGGGATGCTGGTTTTAGCTTAAACCAGCAAAGGACCAGCATAAACCAGCAAAGGGCCAGCATAAACCAGTTAAAACCAGCATCCCAGCACCAAAACCTAACCAGCATATGCTGTTTTTTTTTCAGCAGGGATGCTAACAATGTAATAAACATGCTATCAACATTTGTAGCATGTTACTACTAGAAACATGCTAACATTGTGCTAAAACATGTTAGAAAGAATGCGCTATATTTTTGTGCTAAAATGCGAAAGTTGTGTAACCATTTTGAAAACGATCCATACACTGTAAAAATTATTTCTAAGTTGTAAATATAAACGTAAAATAATTTTTGGAGTACATTTTATTAAAACAAACCAATAAATAAATAAACAAACAAATCTTTAACTTTAAACTTTAATTTAACTTTGAATTTAATTCAATGGGTTACTTGCCGTTTCTTTGTTTAAGTGTGGAATTCAATAACAAAATTGTTTCTACGCCAGTGTAAGAGTATAAAACATGCAACGTGTTGAACTCGCTGGATGTTGCTGCTAGAAGAGCCAAGTTCAACTAATGCGCTGTCACACCCCCGGACTTTCTTGTTGGTTTCTCCCATTTTCCCCTGCTGTTCTGAGTGTTTTTGGTTTCTCCGTCATTGTCTGCACCTGTGTGTGTAATTAGTCTGTCTATTTAAGGTGTGTGTTTTCCCCTGTACTCTTGTCGGTCTTTGATGTTGTATGGATGTTTTCCCCTGGTGTTCCTGTGTCTACTTGTATTCCGTTGGATTTATTAAATATAGCCTATGTCTTTTTATTACGTCGTTGTTCGTGTGTTCCTGCCTAATTCGTGACAGAAAGACCGACCGAAACAGTTTTTTTTTTTTTTTGCGTATTCCACCCCGTTTTGTTTTTCGTTCTGTTTTTCAGTCTTTTTGTTTCCGTAGTGTTTTCCCCCATGGATTCCTTCCTCCGTCCTGAATTCATCCTCCTCCGGCTGAAGCAGGGGGATTTACCGCTCGAGGGTTATACGTTAATGTTCCAGCTCGTAGCTAATACCACCAGCTATCCGGACGACGCGCTCTGTGCGTTTTATGATGCCAGTCTCAACGCGTCTTGCAGAGCGTCGTCGTCCGAGGACGGCCCTCGAGCGGTCTTTGCCGCGTTTGTGGAGTGGACACTGGCGAGAAACAGACCCTCGTTCCCCGCCTGTTCCGTGGGTAATCTCGCTAGTGCCACTCCGGACCCAGAGCCCAGCCAGCCACCCGACCCGCGGAGTACGAACCCTTTGTAGACGGGAAGCCCGAGCCCGGAGCGACAGTATTATGGAGCGCCAATGGGTTCAAAACTTCCGACCAGGTGCGAGAGCCGGCCTTTACATCTGCGACGGTGGAGTGCTTCGTGGAACAAGAGAGGGCGGTAGAGATCCCTGCCCACTGCACCACCACTGGGGGTGAGCATGAACAAGACTCTGGGGACTTAATTGACTGTTTTACGGATTTACTTGTCTGCCTAGATTTCCCACCCACCCTCCCTTTTCTGTCTATACCTGAATCTCCGCTGGTTCCGCCCAGCCTTCCTAAATCCCCGTTGTCTGCTGTCTGTCCCCTTGCTCACCCTCAGCCCACCATCTGTGTGGTGGGTTCGCCGCGGGTCTGCCAGTATCCATCGGTGTCATGGCTGGAGGATCCCTCACTCCGCCTCGGCCCTCCGACCCTGCGGCTCCACCCCGGCTCTCTGCTCCCTCGTCTCCGCCGTCGCCCGTCGGTCCACCAGCTCCACCGGGCTCCATCGTCCCTCCGGCTCCGCCCTGGTCAGTCGTCACCCCACCTTCGCCTCTGGACTATACTCCTCCGGCCTCGGCCCTCTGTCGCTCCGGCTCCGCCGCGGACCTCCGGATCTCCATCTCCGCCTTGGTCGCCAGAGCCTTGGGTTCCGCCTTGGCCCTCCGGATCCGCGGTGTCACCCAAGATCTTCGGCTTTCCGTCTCCGCCTCGGGCTTTCCCACCACCTGCTCCGCCTCCGTCGGTCGGCCCCATGGAGTCGTCAGCCTCTCCTCCACCTTGGCTCCTCCCTCCATCGGCTCCACCTTGGAATCCCATCATGGCTAAGTTCTGGGTCCCACCTGGCTCCTCCTGCTCCAGCCCCTTCCTGTCACCTCCTTGGCTCCTCCCTCCGTCACCACCCTGGACTCCATCTTGTGCCCTCCTCCCAGGAGTCCGTCCTCCACCTAAGCCCCCTCCTAAGACTTTGTACTGTTTCCTTTTGTCTGTTTGTCGGCACGAGGACGTGCCTTCCGGGAGGGGGAGGTAATGTCACACCCCCGTACTTTCTTGTTGGAGTGTTTTTGGTTTCTCCGTCATTGTCTGCACCTGTGTGTGTAATTAGTCTGTCTATTTAAGGTGTGTGTGTTTTCCCCTGTACTCTTGTCGGTCTTTGATGTTGTATGGATGTTTTCCCCTGGTGTTCCTGTGTCTACTTGTATTCCGTTGGATTTATTAAATATAGCCTACGTCTTTTTATTACGTCGTTGTTCGTGTGTTCTTGCCTAATCTGTGACATGCGCTCAGTGTCTGAGTTTGCCCATCTAGGCCTGAGTCCAAACTCAACACAGCTTGATTCACCTTTAATATTATTGCTACCTACAGCTCATAAGTCAAGCTCTGAGCTTTAAAGAGCAGGTCAGCTTAACATGCTTCAGGCAGGCTGTAGTTAATGGATCAGGAGGGGTGCTGGGAAATGTTGTGTCTGAGTTGTGTTGCCACACGTGTTGACTGTCAGCAGGTCTTTTTAAGAAAGCTTGAGGCCCCAGGAGATATGAGTGGAGAAGCAGAAAGGGTTTGTGTGCTGGTTTGAGGCAGGTCAAACACTCTCACACACAAAACCATAGTGTAAACAAGACTGCTAGTTATTTCGTAGTTTATTTGTGTTTGTACCTTTATGAAAAAGGAGTAAACTTTAGTGTACTTTTAATAAGAGAACTTATGACAATGATGTACTTTAAAAAACATATACTTAAATGAGAACTGAATGTACTGTTAACTGAACCTAAAGGTTACTAAAAATAAACAAAAATTTAAACAATTGATTAAAAGTGTACTTAAGTGTGTACAGAAACAGTCATGAAAGTGTGTCTCTTTAAGCCACCTAACTGGCTTTTTATTTCCATAATATTATATTATCTGCAGGAACAGTTTTTTTAAAAACACTTATAAGATCTGAAGTACACCACAAGTACAATTAAGCACACTTCTTTTCCACAGCAGTTCTTATTTTTTTGATGTGATATGTAATTTACCTCTGGTGGTTTGAACTGTTTAGCATATTTCAAATGTGTTTATCCAGTGTCAAATGTTAAAACGGTAACCACACACACAGTAGCATACAATAATTCATAGCAGCCATGAATAATGCTTACAGTTGGTAAAAATCCTGCCAGACAGTGGCGGTTGGTTGGCACGGGGAGGTGCAGTGTGGGTTACTGTTGCTCCTGGTTGTTGATAAGCCCAGCCCTGCAGTCACAGTCTTCCTCATACCCACTTCCACCCTGTGCAGATCCATAACCACCATGCAAGATGTTGCGGTTAGTTTGAGCTCGGTTTGAACAGGCGAGCACATCAGAAGCTAACGACCTAAACCACTGTCAGTTAACTCGGTCATGACTTCTGAAGTCGAGGTTTTGTAACTGCTGCTCAGGGAGCAAGGCATATCAAAGCACAGATGAATTGGTTTATGTAAGCTCAGCGAGGCAGCCATCTACAGTTACACCATTGTGGTGTAGTAAAAATATACATGAAAATAATTTACGCAGCCAACCGTTGTTTTGTTGGTTAATTTCAACCCACCCAAAAGCGCATCACCTCTGCCAGATCTTCTGGAATTTACAGATGGCTCTGATGTCTCTGTAGTGATTACATATGAGATATAATTTGTTATGGGTAAATCTAACTGTAGTCTTTGGTCTCATTAATCTATTATTTGTTCCAGAGAAGATAGTTTTGGCAAAATCTCATTATTATTTAAATTCAATGCTTTTATGATGGCTGTTGTTGTTTATTAAACATTATTTCACATTGTTTCAACAACTGCTTGACGCAGCAAACGAATGCACTTAGCAGCAAAATCCCCCTTAACAGATGAAAGTATATTAATGTTACGACAAAGATAACACTTTCCTAAACAGATATTCAAATTAATGTTTATTGTGAATACAAGACCGATCTGAAAAAATGAATGCTGTATCAGATGCAGCTCATCACACTCGCCTAGTCTATCTCTCTCTCATAATATTCTACTAACTTACACATAATACACTGCTGATACTGCAGTAATACAATAAACTTTTAATGAAGCAACTCAACGTTCCTTCATTACTAGTTCTAAAGTGACGTTTTGGTATTAGTAACGAGGCTTGGGCTCAGCTGTTAAACTTTAGATTTGAATCTGTGGTGGAAGGAAGTAGTTCTGCGCAAAACAGGGCTTTTAAAGACACTCTATTGTAATTTTATGTATTTACACACTCGTGACATCAAACTGTTGTATAACATTTTTTTTTATGTTTTAATGTATTTTAATTTCAGTTTTATTACAAAATATTATTTGTTATTTATTTTATATTAACCTATTTTGTTATTTTTTTGTGAAATGTTTATTTTAATATAGTTCATTTGATATATTATTTAGACATTTCAGTTGAACTCAATAAAAATTAAAAATATATTAATTTATTTTAAAATCTATTTATCTCTCTCTCTCTCTCTCTCTCACTCTCTCTCTCTCTCTCTCTCTCTCTATACACATACATACAAGAACCGGTTGTAAAAGCCTCTAACCATTATGACTGTGCTGGTTTAACAGTGGTCTGGTTTCAGTTGCAGTTGGTTAAGGCATAATTCATCCACTGTCAGATCAATTGGCCTTAACTTTCTCTCCTGCAGGTATTTCGATGTCTTTGTTTAAAAAAAAAAATCACCAGTCTGATCCCAAACCAACCGCTGAATTGAGAAGATTGTAATTTCCTTTGTTGACTGACCTTCGTTAATATTCAGGGATGTTGGCTGGTAGATTTCAGTTGTTGATAAAGCCACTGTAGTGACGAATGGTTTAACTTCACCATTATTGTTCAGATGAGGAAGTGGCAGCGTTTTCAGTTCTCCTTTTTTGCTGATATCAAATGCCCTTGAAATGTTGCAATGGAAGCTTTGTTCGGTTGTGTTAGACTTACTGCATAATTTAAGAAGTATGAAATATCACTTTAAAGCAGTTGGATTACTCAGGGGCTCCAGAATTCTTTTTTTCCCTTCCATTTTCTTTGGAGGAAATAAGAAGAACAATTTCAAAGCTCAGCATCAAGATGGCACTAATATTGGACCATTAAACTAAATGTATTTGAGAAGCATATTTCCGTCTCTGCTTGCTATGCTGAAGATGGTTGAACAATCAAGAAAAGGACAGCAGCAGAAGAAAGCTCCCATTCACACATTCATTTCAATGAAGTTAATTATCTGTTGCCTAATTGCCCCAAGGGCCCTTCGGACATTACCATGTGTCCTGGGAAAAAGGGGGCTTCACATAAATCTTTTAAAACAACCACCCCCAAAACAAGTTTGCCTGTCCGCCATCGAGCGGCTGAATGCTGAAAAGCGGCATTTAGGCAGGTCCCTGTGGGAGCTGCACACAATGATGCCTTTTGCGTGCTGGGAGAGAATACCGCTGCCGAGTCAAAGCGCAGTGTTTGTGGTAATCAGCACCCCCCACCCTGACGATTTAGCCTTTTTCAGCTCTAAAACCTCTGGCCTGACTAAGCAATACTACTATACACCTGGGCAAAGAGAAGGGGGAGAGGGGCACATGCAAACAGAGGGACAGTGGCCGCTTGTTCGGCGAGGATTGGTTCAGGTGTTCGGGCCACAGGGCACCTGCAGGATTCAGGTTTTCCGTGCGTACTTTCCTGATGTTGTTTTAGCCTCTTCTATTACAGCTCTCCTTCCCCCAGCGGAGCTGTTTCACACCGTGGTCCGGACGTCCAGACTGCATATGGGTTGATTTTACACTCAGATTGCTTTTAGTGGTAGAAATGACTGCTATTTTTAAGCATGATGTCATGAATTATATTTCACCATGTGATGCAAGTTACAGACAGAGGATAAATGAGTTTTTAAGAGATTTTTACTGAATAAAGAAAATGTGAGTAATTCAGGATTCCTACACCTTTCCTGATAAATTTATATGAATCATAAAATTACTGAATAAGGATTTAAATCATTGTCTGGAGGTTATTACTATAGCTAGTGTGTTATTTGTAGCTAGTGTTTTCAAACAGGGAGCCTCTGGACCACAAGAGGGTGCAATGTAGTCCATGTTATTACTCAGAAAAATAGCGTAAAATATTGACATTATTAATTGTTTCATTCAGCTTTCAAAAAATTTTAGTTTTATGCTTTTCTTAAGTTTACTTATGTGACCCTGGACCAGAAAACCTTAAGTCTTAAGTAGCACAGGTATATTTTTAGCAATAGCCAAAAATACATTGTATGGGATAAAATAACGGATTTTTCCTTTATGCCAAAAATGATTAGGAAATCAAGTAAAATTGTAAATTTCCTACCCTAAATATATCAAAACTTAATTTTTGATCAGGAATATGCATTGCTGAGAACTTCATTTGGACAACTTTGAAGGCGCTTTTCTTAATATTTTGATTTTTTTGAACCCTGAGAATCCAGATTTTCAAATAGTTGTATCTCGGCCAAATATTGTCCTATCCATACATCAATGGAAAGTTTATTTATTCAACTTTCAGATGTTGTTCAAATCTCTCTTTTTTTAAAAGGCCCTTTTGCATGTGATCAAAGCTGCCTTTTCAGCATCATTACTTCAGTCTTCAGTGTCACATGACTTTATAATAATACCTTAATATTTTTGAGGAAATAATATTTCCAGTAAATTTCAAATAAAGTATGCATGACTATAGAAAAAAACTTAATTTTGCAGATTTTCCTGTAGTGTAGCTGCCCTAATATTTAAAAAGTATAAATTAAAGTTACAGCTCATCACTGCTCAAAAAAACTGAACAATTTAAGCTCTCATTTATTTCTGTAGCATAAATGGTTCATGACAAGTTATTCACTAAAGTTTGATACTTAGGCCCATGAGTTAGTTTTTAAGAGCAATACTAAGACTGATGATCTGTTTGGCCATTTGGGTCAGTTTCACTAAGTTCCTCTGTGTGTCCCGGAATGAAATACTCATTAATATGTCAGTGGCATTCTTTAGCTTTTCTGGAGAACATCTGCAAGCCACAACAAAAGAGATGACGTAGGCAAAACACACACTTCTTGTTGGTGTTTGTGTCTGTGCGTTTCATGCTCCAGTGGCACACTGAGTCGGCGGCACAAAACCTGCGGCCCATGGCAACCCTGCAGCCAGAGCAGAGGAAGAGGCCATGACCTCTGACAGCTGCCTCTCCAGATCCCTGAACAAGTCCCAGCCCCATAATTCCCTCCTTTCTCTGCCCCGCTCCAACTTTCTCTCAGACAGGGCTGAGAGCAGTGTAAGACTGTTGTGCCAAATCCCACTGGCTTCAGAGTCAGATCCAAAACCTGCATTAATTCCCTATGAGGTTCTCACTTCTTTAAAGACACACAGAACGCGCTGAGAATTTTTGACATTTTATTTCATGTTCAAGTGTATCTGTGTGTGCTCACTTCCAAAAGAAAAAAAAAAAAGAAAAAAGAAAAGACTGTTTTTTTTTAGACTTCAGTAAACTAAAAAATATGGACTTTGCACACATATAAAAACTAATAATGAATGAACTGATTAACTGTAACTCATGGTCTTGAATAGATTATTGCTTTTAAAATCGAGAAAGTAAATTCAAAATTACCCAAAATTTAGTAGTTAAAATACAGTTAAAGTCAAAAGTTTACGTACACCTTGCAGAATCTGCAAAATGGTAATTATTTTACCAAAATAAGAGGGATCATACAAAATGCATGTTATTATTATTTTTTATTTAGTACTGACCTGAATGAGCTATTTCACATAAAATATGCTTATATATTGTCCACAAGATAAAATAATAGTTGAATTTTTAAAAATGACCCTGTTCAAATGCTTACATACAATTGAATCTTAATACTGTGTCGTTACCTGAATGATCCACAGCTGTTTTTTTTTTATTTTTGTTTAACCATAGTTGTTCATGAGTACCTTGTTTATTCTAAACAGTTAAACTGCCTGCTGTTCTTCAGGAAAAATCCTTCAGGTCCCACAAATTCTTTGGTTTTTCAACATTTTTGTGTATTTGAACCCTTTCCAACAATGACTGTATGATTTTGAGATCCATCTTTTCAAATTGAGGACAACCGAGAGACTCAAATGCAACTATTACAGAAGGTTCAAACACTCACTGCCGCACCAGAAGGACACACAATGCATTAAAAGCTGGGGGTGAAAACTTTTGAATAGAATGAAGATGTGTACATTTTTTCTTATTTTGCCTAAATATCATGTTTTTTTCATTTAGTACTGCCCTTCAGAAGCTACAGAAGATACTTGCATGTACTCCGGAAGACAAAATAAGTTAAATTTATTACGTTTTCACCTCCCAGCTCTTAATGCATCAAGTTTCTGAAGCATCAGTGAGCGTTTGAACCTTCTGTAATAGTTGCATTCGAGTCTCTCAGTTGTCCTCATTGTGAAAAGATGGATCTCAAAATTATAGTCATTGTTGAGAAGATTCATATACACAAAAATACTGAAAAACCTAAGGATTTTTCTGAAGAAAAGTGGCCAGTTTAACTGTTAAGAACAAACATGAGTCTCATAAACAACTAAACAAAGCCGTATCATTCAGGTAACAACACATTATTAAGAATCAAGTGTATGTAAACTTTTGAACAGGGTCATTTTTATATATTCAGCAATTATTTTCTTTCTCTTAAGTGAAATATCTTAGTACTAAATAAAAAAAAACAAAACAAAAAAAAAAATTCATCATACAAAAATACATTTTGTATGATGCACCCTCTTATTTTGGTAAAACATTTAACATTTTGCTGCCAGGTGTATTTAAACTTTTCACTTCAACTGTATATATTATTTCAGTCTTTCCATTTCAAAATGTTCCATCACTTTTTTTTAATTATTTGTGAACTAAGTAAAAATAGTTTCCTACAACTATATTTTTCAGCACAATGCTAACCAATTAAACCTTATTGTAAAGTGTTTCAGTCGCTGCATTTATTAATATTCATATTCCAAATAAGCAATTATTACACCAACTATTACATCTAGTTATAACTGTAGGCCGCTTATGTTTGAAAAGCAAAGCAGCGACAGTATGTATTGCAGATTTGAGCGTGGCTCATCCAATCAGGATCTAGTATAAAACTCTCAGTTTTACCATAATAGCAATTCATCAGGCTGATAACAGCTCACTATATTCACATTAACTGGTGAACAAAGCTTTGAAAGCAACTCGGTTCCCCAGCCAGTATTTATTCAATTCTCTAGATTGTCCTCCCTTGTGTCTTTCTAATTCTCGGCTAATGAATTTCAGCTGCCTGTGTTAAAATGTGACTTTTCCGCCAGCCCGATTGAACAGCTAACGTGATGCATCTTCAAGGCTAATTAGGGAGAGAAAGGAGCTCGTCATTAATATTGATCCTGTTCAGCCTCGCCCCTTTAGATCAGTTCACCTGCTTTCCCACGGCTTTCCCCATTAAGCATTCGGGAGGCCACGTGAAATAAGACCCTGGAAATCCAAGTATAGTGCATCTGGGTTAATCTCCAGCATTTAGGGCAGAGCTGCACCAGGCACCAGACAGAGATGGGAAAATGGGTCAAATTGTTTTAATGAGCTTGATTAATTGATATTTTTGCTTCATAAAAAGAGCAAAGTTAAATTGCCAGGTTATAGAAACGATTTCATCATGTTCAAAATTAAGTTAATATGTTTCTGAACAGAGCATGGAAGAGAAGTGATAAAAAAAGTATAAAAAGGCAATTAACACATTCAATTTGGAAAAAAAGCAGAATATTGACAAACGTACTCCAATAATACCCGAATAATCACAAGCAATTACAAAGAAAATGCAAGTAACATGAAAATAAATGTAAAATTTATTAGTTTTTTCTTGTAAAATTTAATCAAATAATCTACACATTTTTATTCAAAATAGCTAGTAAATTTAGCAAAGAATTACAAAGAAATGACACATAACACACTAAAATACTTGAAAACTTGAACATTTTCAAGTAGAAAAACTGATTTTTTTTCTCGTAAATGTAAAATGTATTCTAATAATACTTGTTTTATTTTATTTTTTTACACTGTACACTAAAAAAATGTGTTAAAACTATTTTTCACACAGAAATTGCTTGCAAATTTGACAACTATTTAAAAGAAATGGCAAGTAACAAATTGATTTTGGTAGTATTTTATAAGTTGCACTGGTATACAGGGTGGATGAAAAGTAACTAGGCATTAAAAATGGTAATAAAGTCTATATTTCTAATACAAATATATTAAAACAATATTTGTCAAATTAAGTTAATATTATATGGTTACATAAATTATTATTAAATTATTAATTATTATAATTATTGATACTACAAGTTCTATAGCTATTAAATATTGGCTAGTTACTTTTCACCTACAATGTATTTGTAGCATTTTTTATAGCAAAAATTATTAGGATATTAAGTAAAGATCATGTTCCATGAAGATATTTTGTAAATTTCCTATAGTAAATATATATAAACTTAATTTTTGATTGGTAATATGCATTGAACGTAATTTGGACAACTTCAAAGGTGATTTTCTCAATATTTTGAATCCCTCAGATGTCAGATTTTTAAAATAGTTGTATCTCAGCCAAATATTGCCCTATTCTAACAAACCTACATCAATGGAAAGCTAAATAAATCTCAATTTCAAAAAAATTAGCCATATGTCTGGCTTTGTGGTCCAGTGTCACAAATAGTATTTTCTTGTATAAACATATTTCAAAAATCTATTATCCAAAATAGATTAATTTGAATCCAGCAGTGTTTTCAAATCAGATTGGTTGTTGTACATATCAGTTAGTTTCAGTTTGCTCTAGTTAATTCTCTATAATAACACCTACTCTAAATTTAACTGATGTGTTATCAAAAGCAAAATGTGTCAGTTTGTTTTAATAAGCTTGATTAACTGGGATTTCCACTTTATAAAAAGAGCAGGTAATTTGACAGGTTATATAAAGGATTTCATCATTTCCTAAATGCAATTAATGTTTCACAGTCTAAACAGAGCATGAGAGACAAGTGCAACGTTATATTCACACAAAAAAAGAAAAGAAAAAATCTTCATCTGTCAGTCATTCTGACAATACTGTTGAGTTTATTCCCCCCGCAGTGTTTCATAACAGTTTCTGAAAACTTTTCAGTGCTACACTAGGTCACTCTCTCTCTCGCTCTTCATCCTTTCACTCTTTTGTCAATATATCTCTATCACTTTAACTCTGTCTTTTTGTGCGCTGCCGTTCTGGGTTCCTCCACACTGTCCCCTCCCCGCCGTCCCGCGGGAGCAGCACAATGCCGTGTGGCGTTTGTCACAGTGTAGCAGCCCGGCCCCTCGTCCCCCTCCTCATCTCATCTGCAGCACAAAGCAGGGTCATAGCATTCTCACGCTGCTCACACACACACATCCATAACCCCCTTCTGTTCTTGGCCTGGGTATTTCCAGAGCCAGTAAGGAGTTTATATAATAATAGTTTTAAGTTTTGTACCGTGCAAAATAAGCTATAATGGATCATTTTAAAATATTAAAGACATAATTTGTTGCTTGGACTCCAAACTGTATCTAAAAAGTAGTTGTGAACTTTATAGTGTGCACAGAAAACAAAATAGCTCTTTTATGCAAATATTAAAGCAATAAGCCACTAAGGCACTTATGGAATAAACACAATGCAAATTTCACTCCCTTAAAGGAGTAGTTCACTTCCAGAACAGAAATGTACAGATAATGTACTCATCCCCTTGTCATCCAAGATGTTCATGTCTTTCTTTCTTCAGTCGTAAAGAAATTATGTTTTTTGAGGAAAACATTTCAGTATTTCTCTCCATATAGTGGACTTCTATGGTGCCCGCGAGTTTGAACTTCCAAAATACAGTTTAAATGCAGCTTCAAAGGGCTCTAAACGATCCCAGCCGAGGAAAAAGAGTCTTATCTAGTCAAACAATTGCATATTTTCTAAAGAAATGTACAGTTTATACACTTTTTAACCATAAAAACTCATCTTGTCTAGCTCTGAGTCAACTCTGTGTATTCTGGTTCATGACAGTTAGGGTATGTCGAAAAACTCCCATCTCATTTTCTCCTCCGACTTCAAAACTCTGCATCGCTGTTTTACCTTTTTTTGTAAAGGGCGTTTGACCTTCTTTGTAAGTTCACTTTGTAAACACTTTTTCGGTACTTCTGCAGTGATGTAGGACGATTTTAAAGTAGGAGGAAAAAATAAGATGCAAGTTTTTCGACATACCCTAACTGTCTTAAACCAGAATACACAGAATTGATGCAGAGCTAGACAAGATGAGCATTTGAGGTTAAAATATATATAAATTGTAAAGTTTTTTGCATTAAAAAATGCAAAATGTTATTTTTTTTTTTAGAAAATAACCAATCATTTCACTAGATAAGACCTGGCTTCCTCTGCTGAGATCGTTTAGAACCCTTTGAAGCTGCATTTAAACTGCATTTTGGAAGTTCAAACTCGCGGGCACCATAGAAGTCCACTATATGGAGAGAAATCCTGAAATGTTTTCCTCAAAAAACATAATTTCTTGCGTTTAAGGTTAAAATGTATATAAATTGTAAAAAAATGTATTTATTTATTTTTTTATTTATTTTTTAGAAAATAACCAATCATTTCACTAGATAAGACCTGGCTTCCTCTGCTGAGATTGTTTAGAGCCCTTTGAAGCTACATTTAAACTGCATTTTGGAAGTTCAAACTCATGGGCACCATAGAAGTCCACTATATGGAGAGAAATCCTGAAATGTTTTTCTCAAAAAACATAATTTCTTGCATTTAAGGTTAAAATGTATATAAATTGTAATTGTAATTGTAATTTTTTTTTTTTTTTTTAGAAAATAACCAATCATTTGAGGTTAAATGTATATAAATTGTAAATGATTTTTTTTTAGAAAATAACCAATCATTTCGCTAGATAAGACATGTCTTCCTCTGCTGGGATTGTTTAGAGCCCTTTGAAGCTGCATTTAAACTGCATTTTGGAAGTTCAAACTCATGGGCACCATAGAAGTCCACTATATGGAAAGAAATCCTGAAATGTTTTTAAAAAAACATAATTTCTTGCGCTTGATGTTAAAATGTATATAAATTGTAAATTAAAAAAATAAATAAATAACCAATCGTTTCGCTAGATAAGACATGTCTTCCTCTGCTGGGATTGTTTAGAGCCCTTTGAAGCTGCATTTAAACTGCATTTTTGAAGTTCAAACTCATGGGCACCATAGAGGTCCACTATATGGAGAGAAATCCTGAAATGTTTTCCTGAAAAAAACATAATTTCTTATCGACTGAAAAAAGAAAGAAATTAACATCTTGGATGACAAGGGGATGAGTAAATTATCAGTATATGGTTGACAATATTATTAAATTAACTTCAGCACACTGTCAATTCACAGACAAATGTGAATCTGGTTTCAAAAATGTAGTTTACCAGTGTGAACAAATATAGGATTTTACAATATCCTTACACATGGAACTCTCCATTTGATAAATTGTGTAATTCAAACACGTGTGAATGTCAAATAGTTGTACTACCATCACAAAGGCAGGAACTTATCATAAAACAGTCCAAATTAGTTTGATATTTGTCACAGATTGGCCAGGCTCTAACACCAGTCACACCCAGCGATCTCAATCACCAGCCTACTGATTTGCACCACCTGCACCTAATTATCACCCACCGTGTCCGGGCACGTTTACTCTACACGGACTCATTGTGTCTCTCATCAAGAAGTCACAACTATTACCTACCTCGAAGTACTTACCTGTCTCTCTTGTACAGTATTCCAGTCTTGTCTTCCCTGTGTCTCCAGTCCAGTCTGCGGTGTGTGTCCATCCAGTCCTCGTCGAAGGTCCCGTTCCTGTAAAGAAAATAACAGTTTAGTCATCTGCTGGTCATCGAAGTCATCTCAAGCCATATCCACGTTACTCACCTCTCTGGATCCTTTGCCATCTTCATTGTTTCGCTCTGCTGTTGTTTAAATAAATATCTTGAACGTTACTTACCTGTCTTGTGTGTCTGTGTGCATAACAATATTATCACTGGCTGGATTTAGCCAAATGCGCTCCAAGCCAAAGATCTGCTGTTTCAGCATTTATTATAGCTTCATAATTCATTCTGTAGACTCTTCCTTCATTAAATATGAATTGTAATGAGAGCCAGTGTTGCTAATACTATCATCACTATATTTACACACTAATGCAGACCAAACATTTAATATCACTTCCCCACACACTCAGGTGTTAAGACAGCATTATGTCTGCTAGCGTTGCTCATTTCAATAAGCCTTATTACATACACTGACTCTACACATTTTAGAAGAAAATAAGAAAAAAGTAGTACACTTTAGCATACTTTTCATTTTTAGCATTTTTTTAGCATAATTTACTGTTTTTACTACAGTAAGTACATATAATGTGAACAAGGACACTGCAAAATAAGTGTAAACTGAATGTAATGTTTTCAATCACCTGTTTACATGCTATTAAAATGTAATAAGCGTATTACCGTTAAAATTTCCATCTTTATATATCTATTGCCTTTGAAATATGGTTAAAGTTACTGCTGAATGCACTGACAAACATTTATGATAAACTAAAATGTATTTTATTTAATCATTTCTATAGAAACTTGTGTCATGCATTTCAATATTAATGAGTAATTAATAAGTAATTACACATCCGTAATGATGACGTTGCAAGTTAGTTATTTTAGTTAAAATACATAATCTTTCAGAGTAATATCAAATAACACATTACAGTTAAAATTATAATCAAGTACTTAACATTAACAATGGACTTTAAATTTAACTTTATTTCGAAAGTGCACTTATTAAAAGTGTACTTACTGTAAGTGTGTTTTAACATTTAACACTATAAGTGCACATTAAAAACATTTAATGCATATAAATGTAGTAAAATGTTTCATTAATATCATCTAAGAATTTCCGTGTCTGACTAAATAGTCTTGTCTCCTTCCCTTATTCCTGATGTATGAGTGCAAGCTCACACTTGGCACACAGTCTCTCTGACCTGCTTCAAATGTGGAGCGGAGCCGCAGGTTTTGGCCGGCATGGATCCCAGCATGTTCCAAGAAGGTTACACAATTCATTAAAATACTATTTCAGGACACAAAGCATGTGGCTGTGACTCAAAGAGCTTTCCTCGTACAAAGCTGGAGAGCCACAAAAAAAGCCATCATTGTTTCATGAGAAGAGTCCTTCATTACTGCCGGTCCGTGTCATTCACAAGCGCTTCGGCACAAAAGAAAGCGTTTAACTCGCTCACCTCTCAGTGCGTACGGGAACCAAAACTAAAATTCTCTTATGCTTCCCGCAATGAGAGTTAATTTACATAATTACTGTTTTTTCCTCTTACGCAATCCTAAATGAAAAGAAAATTACGTCTTGTTCATATGTCACTGTCAGCTTTATTTTAGATTGTACCTCAGATTGCAGGTACATTTTTTAATAATAAGTCAACTCACGCTCCACGGCTTCACCCGTACGTTCACCCGGATGGACATTCGCACACATACAAACACTTTCTTTGATTTCACGCAGGCCTTTTGATCAGTATAGACAGCCTAGAGCCACTCGGGCCATAAAGGCGGCTGAACGTGTTAGTTTGACGAACTGAAGGCCAGACAGCGCCTGCCATTTCCCTTTGACTCATTAAAAAGCCTCAGGATCTGCTCTTGTTAGCGGTCATTAGCCTGAGGAGTCCCTGGCAGCACAGGCACACATGCCCCCTAAAAATACTGCTGGTGTCAGAGACGGTGCTCAATAGGAAAATAGTGAACCACAGAACACTTCCCCACTGATTTGAGAGCTGAATGATGATAACCTAGCCAGAGATTGAAATGAATTTTTTCACTCACCAGCCAATTTGGCTACTAAATTTTAGTTACCTGCCATTCATAACTTCTACTAGCCACAAAAAAATGAATTAAATAAAAATAAAAAACTGAAATAAACCAACAGCTTGAGGCTGTCTACACCGGATGTGACAAAGCGATCATTGCAAATCATTTGGTGTCAGTATCAGGGGTGTGTGATATTAAAATAAAAATAAAAGTTTGGGATTTTTGAAATCTGGGATTTTATTGATACCGGTGTAAAGATAATTGGACAATATTATGCGGAATGTGTTATTGTGCATGGACAACTGACTCCTGAATTCTTTGATATTCTTCATATTCTGTGAGGCCCGTTCAGATAGAAATTAACCTTTTCCAATAAGTTTAAATTGATTTTTACCTTTATAAAGCCATTTATTTAGTGTGCATCATCTTTTGACTTAAATTCTTACATTTAATCAGTCAGTTATAATAATAATACATTGAAATCAGTATCAACAAAATTTATCTTTGCAGAAGTTGCATCTAAGGTGCCATTTAGATGTATTCACACACTGTTTAATAAAGGCTAGAGGGACATGGAATGATTTAACCTGCAGTTACAAAGTCATTGCGATTGAACCGAATCATTTAAACGGTTGATTCAGTGAGGAAAGAATAACTGTCATGTTGCTCTGAGACGCAAAACAGTGCTTTGGCTGTGTTTGGAATGATTTTTGTTGGCGAAATAGAGCAAAAACAGCCAATATGGTGTCTAAAACGTACGTAAGTCTCATATTGTTTATTGAACTGTATAAAATCAATATCACATTTGTAATCATGCTGATTTTTCAAGAAAAAACAGCACTCTTTATGTGATATTATAACTATATGAAATGATATAAATATATACATTTTCTGCCCCATATCTTGAATTATAAAAAAAAAAAAAAGGGGGTGAGTGAGGCCAAGTATGGTGACCCATACAAGGAATTTGTGCTCTGCATTTAACCCATCCAAGTGCACACACACACCGTGAACACACACCCGGAGCAGTGGGCAGCCATTGCTGCGGCGCCCGGGGAGCAGTTGGGGGATCGGTGCCTTGCTCAAGGGACTCACCTCAGTCGTGGTATTGAGGATGGAGAGAGTGCTGTACATTCACTCCCCCCACCTACAATCCCTGCCGGACCTGAGACTCAAACCTGCAACCTTTGGGTTACAAGTCCGAATCTCTAACCATTAGGCCACGGCTGCCCCCGTGTGATCGTGTGATCGTTCTTAATGCATATTAATAGACTGATTCATGCAGCACTAAATTCATGAATAGTCGTAAATGTGTGCATTTCTGTAGGAGCGTTTTGTTTGTTTTTTGTAATATACTCCATAATGGTGCTCCATGATGTCTCACGAGTTCAGTATTTGCGCTAAACATGCACAGAATTGGCTTGCATGAACTTCCCCAATAAATTAATGAGTAAACATACACAAAATGTAACCAGCCAAATTGGCTAGTGATTTGTCAGCATTACACGCCACAGCTGATTTTTACCGGCATTTGGCGGGTATTAATTTCAAACCCTGAACCTATTATCTATAAACATAGACTGGTTACATGCATATCAATATTCTATTTCAAATGTGGCAATTTTCCCATTAGTAGGCCTTTTGAGTCAGTGGGCAACAATATTCTGTCCGCCAAATTCTAACTTCTACCCTTGGAATAAAGCACTGCACAGGTGATGTATTTTTCTAGGTCAGAACTCAGAAACAAGTTGGAATTTTGCACTTCTGGTTCAGTCGTCCTTAAGTCAATGCCTTTTTGAATGTGTTTTTGGTAAAATTCCTGAAATAAGGTCGGTGTTTAACACGACCTCATGATTTTTAAAGCGTTTACTTGTCTTGAAAAAGGTGGTTGCGGACAAGTAATTGAATGGCACTACAGAAGTTGTCAGGGATGTTAAATGTCATCATGCTTAACAGGTAAAATCATTTAATCACTAGCTGCTTTGTGTTTATAATCTTGCTCATGGAAACTATTCTAAGTCAAACTTTGAGAGAAAATGTTTTTAAATAAAGATTGAAAGAGCTGTTGATGGTTAATAGTGGTGATGTTAAAGTCATGCAATGTAGTTTGTTTATAGCCTATGTTTAGCTTTCTATTTGCTGATTAGGCTCCAGAATTCAATTGTGAACAAAATCTGTAAGAATCATGAACGTTTGTTGGTCACAGAGCTTATTTTCTGTAATATAATCCAAAAGCCAAAAATCCTATTGGGTTTTTGTTGAGGGATGCTACAAAGTTAGTAATGCCAACTTTTGGGTTTACATGTCTTTATACCCAGGGGGGACTTCTGTCTCCAGCCCTGTTTAACTTATACATGGATAACCTTTCAAAGCAGTTGGGGAAATGTAAGACGGGTTGTGTAATAGGGAACATTCTGTTAAACCACCTGATGTACGCAGACGATTTAGTTATTATGTCCCCCAGCACTGTTGGGTTCCAGCAGTTGTTGGATATATGCTCCAAGTATGGGGTTGAGTTTGATGTACAGTACAATGCAAAAAAGAGCGTTGTGTTGGTTTGTAGGACTAAGGAAGATCAGAAGCTGCACTTCCCTATGTTTTACCTGTCAGGACATTGTATCTGTGTATCTAAATGTACAAAATATCTTGGGCACATCATTACTGACAAGATGGAAGATGATGCTGACATGTATAGGCAAAGACGAATGTTGTATATCCAAGCGAACATGTTAGTTAGGAAATTTCATTACTGCTCTGATGATGTGAAAGTGCACTTGTTTCGTGCTTACTGCACCCCTATGTATGCAGCCCCATTATGGGTCAACTACAAAAAGGAGACCATGCGCAAACTGCAGGTAGCTTATAATGATTGTCTGAGGATACTGCTGAAGAAGCCCAGGAGCAGCAGTGCAAGTAAGCTTTTTTGTGACTTGAGGCTAAGCTGTTTACAGGTCCTCTTGAGGAACCTAATGTTTAAGTTTATGTGTCGACTTGATGAGTCACAAAACTTTATTATAGTAAGGCTCACAAGTCCCAGGTGTAGCTCGGTCCGATATCAATCACATCTATGGAAGCATTGGTATGAGTGTCTTTTAAGACTCTTGTGAAAAATGGTGTTTTTTTGTTTTTTTTTATGTATATATGTTTATGTAACTGTTTTTTTTTATTATTATTATTATATGTTGTATGTTCTGCTATTGGGCCTAGAGCCTGTAATAAAGTTTATATATATATGTCTGTTTTAATTGGAAATTTGATGTGTGTAAACTATATATTCAGAAAATTCATTGAAGTGCATTGTCTCCACATAATTTTAAACATAGTCTGCAACAAACTTTGTCTGTGGCAATATTTTTAAAGTTTTCATAAAAAAAAAAATATGGTGAAATCTGACATAATTTACCCTTATGGTGTTCCAAACTTGTATGACTTACTTTCTTCATTTTGAGAAATGCATTTCAGTTCTGTACAGGGTTTATTTATTTATTTTAAATGCTACTTTT
>NC_133371.1:11880854-11920749 GCF_049309525.1 Garra rufa
CAGTTATGTCAGATCACCTACTCCAGGAGCTCTTTTAAGTAGGGATGCACCGATACGAATCGGCCGATCACTTGCGCGTTTTGTCAGTAAAGCCGGTTCTGTAATCAGCGGTAAATGCCATCAGGTGCGTGATTTCACGTTGAGCCGTATATACTACACACAGCCGTTGTTCACTGACGAGCTGCGCACATTCACACTGATAATGAACATTGATTTGCGCAGCTCGTCGGTAAACAACGGCTGTGTGTAGTATATACGGCTCAACGTGAAATCACGCACCTGATGGCATTTACCGCTGATTACAGAACCGGCTTTACTGACAAAACGCGCAAGCATGATCGGCCGATTCGTATCGGTGCATCCCTACTTTTAAGAAGCCATCTCTGGTAAAAGCCATCACTGTATGAACTGTAATCCATAATTAATCTACACATAGTTTTGCTCTCTCTCTTTCTGTGATTTATCATGACATTTTTAAAATCTCATAATTTTGGCCATTTCTGTCAGAAAGCTGCTAGAATTAACAGGGAACTTGAACTCAAAGCTCCCAATGCTGATCTTGAAGAAGCTGTCAAAGAGGCTAAACAAGTCCTTCAATGATTCAATCTTTCACAGTAATGTTGAAGACATTTAGCTATAACTGATTTGCTTTAATCAACGCATCCTTATGTTAGGTGTTAATAATAACTTTCCTTACAGTCCTTCCTCTCAAATATTTTGGTCACAGATTTTGTTTAGCACATTGTCTCAACATGTGTGTATTTCTCTTTGTTTCAGGGTAAAGGGAAGACCAAAGGAAGGCCTGTCATGGGATTTGAATTGGGCCATGTTGTGCATTTATGGAAAAGACCAAAAGCAAAGGCAAACATTCCAATGGTATGTCAATGTTGGTCTGAGCACCTTGACTGAACTGTACTGCAATATCATATATCAATATATATATATGATATTGTACAAGTGTACTCAAACAAAATTCTCAGATTTTTCACTTTTACTTCTGTCATTGGCCATTGCCTCAACTCTCATGTTAATTGTGTCCATTGTAAGTAGTCAGAGTGTTTATACCAATCCAGTTCATATTAAGTCCATTGTATTCTCTCTATATTAACCTTTACAAATTGGCACTGCCTCTTCCTGTTCTAACAGTACATGATATCTGCCCACACCTCAGAGGCTCAGAGCCTTTTTTTTTCTATGTTGATTTTTATTTAACACATCTGTCTAAGAAGCACAAGTCTGGAAATGCTAGTTTATCTTGTCACAAATCAGATCATTGGTAAATTTTGCCAAATCAGATTGCTTAAAGCGGTTCATACCAAGAGCAAGAACAACAATAAGAACTATTTTAGCATCCACACCAACGGACGATAGCGTTCTGTTTACACGCTACAGTCATCTGCCATCTGTTGTCAATGTTTTTGTTGTTCATCATGTGATAAATTCTCTTTCTTCCTGTCTTGCAGGATTTCTCACAGACTACTTCTGTATATACATATACAGTGATAGTGACAGGAGTGACCACAGTAGAGATGGGAGTGTTGACTGTAGAGGAGAAAGTTAAATAATAATATTTTATGGGACATTCATATTTGTACTTAACTAGCACACTGTAAATACTGTTACATTTCTATTCCTTAAATTTATTTGTCTTTTACTATACTAAGTGCCTTTTTATTTTATTTATTTTATACATTTATTTATTTCATAATTTTACTATGTTTAATATGTTTATCTGTGCTGCTTTCTTGTTTTATTGCTGCTGGTCTTTTTGAGCTACCAAACAAATTTCGTTGTATAACTACAATGACAATAACGTATCTTTTATCTTTATCTTTATTTTTATATTTTAATTGTTATTAACCAATAATTTGTCTTGCATTTAGTCACAATAGAAGCAAACAACAATTACAGGAGAGATATATTTTTAAAGGTAATTGTAAAATATTGAAGTATTGTTCTAATCATTTTTTTTTGGCCTATTAGTTTGTTAAACATAAGCATTGAATATTATCTGGCATCTTAACGTTTTCTGTAAACAAATTCTCTTTTTATTTTTGAATATTAGACAATCTTTTTAAGGGGTTTTCTATTGCCTATTTTTTTAATTACCTCTATGCAAATGCATTTCAAATACAATCAACTACTTGTTTTGTCTTTTTTTTTTCTTTCGTAATGGCACAAACTGGAGAGAGAGAATGCTGTTCTGGGCACTGTTTATCTGTGAAAAGTTTGATGTCAATAAACATTGGGAAATGACTACAAAATGTGTGATTCATTATTTTATTCTTATAGTTCATCTGTCAGGTCTAAGAATTGCAATTTTGTAAGGTCCATTTACCCTTAATACACTGTAAATGTTACAGAAGCTAAATTAAACAGTAGGAAAAAGCTTCATGTTTAAATAATCATTAGAGGTGCATGTTTTTTTGTTTTGAAAGCAAATTAAATATTTTGAATTATTGTTCACAGCAATTTATATCTAAGTTTTGAGTTTAAATATTGTACATACATTTATATTAGTGTGAACATAATTTACAATGGGAACCATTATGCCCTTATTTAAAAAAATACAAATTATCCCAGTAATCAAATCTATTGCTGCATCAAGTTAACCAAACAATCCAATCTGTTGTTCCAGTTTTATGTTGAGTGGGGACAAATAAATATTTAACTGATTATCAATATATTTGCCACAAGAACCCGGAAGAACCTGTTATAAATGACCATATGTGGACAAGTAAGTGAGACGACTCTGCTCAATTGGGTTGCCATTTGGAACTCGCTGTGATTGGACTATCTTTTAATCCAAATGAAAAACAACGCTTAATGTTGCAAAGTCCGTGTTGCTCTTATTATTACATCAGTAATACCTTCAGTTAACAACGAAGTGTTGCTATGTTGTGAGAACTTCCTAATTTACAGAGATCCTAACCCTAACCCTAAGCAGATCTTAAACTACAAATAACAGCGCCATTTTTTCGTGTTCTATAGATAGAATGGAAGAGGTTTGTGGGTAATGTAGTTTAAAATGTTTAATATTAAAATAGTGGAAAATGCAATCTTTTTTGAACAAAGGTTTATCTAAACATGTTCATTGTGTAAATATCTATGACATATTTAAGAGGCAGGCTGAAATTTGTTTTTTTACTAAGATCACTTTTTAAAACACCTTTATACCACATTTCCATGTATGTTGGAAAACTGTGTCCAACATTATGTAATTAACATAGCATAAGTAGTTGTCCTGCCAATTTTCTCTTTGACATTATAATCAGACACTGATTTACAGCCATTTGAAATGTTAATTTTTTTGCTCTTCCATGGGACTCTACTGGGCCCCTGGAGATGGAAGGGCAGTAAAAACACAAATCTATTCTCATCATGGACAACACACTGTGCTGAGTCACATTTTTTAGATTGTCTTTTCAACAATTTGCCAATATGTAAGTTGCAAGTCATAGTTATCTTAGAATAAGAATAGACATTTCCTATTTGAATTGCGCTCCATTTATTTCATTAGATCAGGAGCAAGAACACAGTGATGACAGGAAATTAAGACACCAGTTTAAACAACCAATACATATTGTGACACTTCTTTGTACTATCACACAATGTCAGTGTGTCATTCAGTAAGAAAAGGTACAGACAGTGTGGTTTATGCAAAAGCCATACAATTCATTCAATGCAAAGGATCATAATATAAAAGACATCATTTGTATCTTTGTCAAATATTCCTCATCTTTGTCCTTTGTCCATCTTTGCAAAACATCAGTAATGTGCATGCTCATCTTATTTATTATACAGTACAGGATTCATGTTGATCTTTCCCTGGTCCATCACCCTCAGCTGTGCATAAAGTGCCTGTAGCAATATAGTCCATGCAGTCTCTTCTAAAGAATCTTTCAGCCTTCCCTTCATGTAATGAAGGTCATTAATATGACCAAATGTCACATCTTAATTAAAACACTCATGGTAATTATGTGTATTGTTAACTAAACGGTGTATTTACCAAACACCATTCCTAATAAAGAATATTTACCATACGTTATTATCCAATACATCACTAAGACAGATACAGTAACATATTAAGACAAATGATATTCAAGAGAAATAAAAATGCGTTATGTTAAAACCATGTTATTTTAACCAGATGAAGCTTCCCAAATGCATGCATGGTTAAATGTCTTCAGCATCATAGAATCACATTCAGTTTCCTGCTCATCATCAGAGCTCTCTTGGTTTTCTTCCTCTTGCTTATCCATATCCCTATCTTAATAATCCCCTTCCATGTCATGAACAATTTCGGTTGTTATTCATCACACTACAGTACAACTGACGGACAAAAGACGTGACCAATTCAAATCATATCACTTTATTTTCACAATACCATGATCATAAGTGTACAGGCGGTGACATTTTTTTGTGCAAACTGCAGCATGACAGTAAAGACAACAAATGTTCAATATATAGGCAACACACATATAAGGGACTCAATACAGGTAGAGAACAATATGGTAAATAGTATGCTATACAGAGATCATGAAATTAAAACAATCACAGTACGCATACCTTTGCAGCGCAGTGTGGAATGAATTAGTGCAAACAGAATGTCATGGTGCAGAATAGTGAGTTAGAGTCCAGACAGTGCATCTATTAGAGTGCTGTGCATATGAGCTTGATGTGCTGTGTATTGTTTCTGGTACAAGTTCAGTGCAGTCTAATTGCCTGTGGAAAAATGTGTCTGCTGGTGCAGGTTCTGCAATAACTTCTGCCTGATGGTAACGATGAGAGTAATCCATGGCTCTGGTGGCTGGAGTCTCTGATGGTCCTCTGTGCTTTCCTCACACACCAACTGATGTAAATATCCTGGAGGGACATAACATGTATTTAGGGTGTTGTAAATCAATAAACAATATATATTTTTATTTTTAATTGTTGCATTGGACTTACCATTGATTCTTGTTGGAGATATGGGCCAAAAGGATCCCTTCACAACTATTTTGCAGTTGTTCAGTTGAAACAGTAAACAGTAAACAGTGAAGTTTACTTTTATGGACCGTAACATCTGAGCTGTCACAGTAGAGTTGTTCAGGAATGCAGTCTTCATCGCAGTTAACTGGTGGTTTCAGGCTGCAATGCTGCATCTGGTGGCCATTGAATTGATATCGTCAACTGCCTTCATCCTCCTTCAAACAAACAGACAAAACAATAAGTCAACAATATTTCCAGAGAAATAGTGTTGATGAATAGGTGCAGGTGTCAGTACTCACCATATTTGGCCAATCCTGCCCAAATTCCAGATAATGGAATTGGAGATGATAGCACAGTTGATATGCCAATTCTAGGAGCTATAAAAAAAGAAGTGCATGTGAAAATGGTAACTGCTGTCTTTTGAGAGATTAACATCAATTGCTATACCCCATATAACCCTAGCCCATGTAACTACATTGCTTGATGTATTGCATACATACATACCAGTGGAAATGTGCAACTTTTCAGCTGTGTTTGGGCACAAGAAGACCATGTTCATTCCTCATTCATCAGGACTGGCTTGCTGGGACTGATTTTCTTTGCATTTTTTGGTCTTCAGCTTTAAAACAATACAATATTTATTGACCCAATTTTTAATTATTATTGTTGTTTAAACATAAATTAAGCAGTTATAATTATATACTTCAAGCTCAAGTTCCCTGGCAACTCTAGCAGGCTCCTGAGTTCATCTGTATACATTTCTATTCAGAGTCTGAGAAAAGGCCATCTTGCAAACTCTAAGCTTCTATTTTTCAACAGAGCACAAAATAATGTGTTAAGTGAGGGAGTAAAGAAATAAGATGAAGAGAAATAGGCAGAATTGTGTAAGTTTAACAAAATGAGAAGAAAGCAGCATTAGAAAAAAAAAAACAATTATTTAACAGCAAACTAAAATGAAATATAATTACCTGCTGATGGTTTTGTTGTAAGCAGTTTAAAGGCCTCTTCACACCAAGGATGAGTCCACACCACAGCTATTTGACATAAAATGACACAGAAACAATATGGTTGGAATCTCTTTCAGAACAGATTTTTCCAGATTCCAAAACATTGACAGCCAATCAAAATCCACCACACTATAAATAGCCTGAGCATTTAAATGCAGACAACATAACTGCAGCACACGCTTATAATAAAAAAAAAAAATGTTATTTTCTGTTAGTGTGTTAGTCATTATAATTCTTGCTCTTGGTGTGAACAGCTTTAAGTGATCTGATTTGGCCAAATTAACTGAAGGTCTGATTTCTCACATGACAAGTTAGAGATAGGAGTGAGTGTTGACTAGAAGAGAAAAAAATAAAATAAAAATCAGTAGACATGCAAGGCTTGGTAAATTGTATTAGTTATTAATATTTCGACATGACACTTTGTTGGTTGTTCTTTCTGATGGGGCTGTAGGGTATGTAAAGATGCTGCACAATTTAACTACAGTACAGTTCAGTCAAGGTGCTCAGACCAACATTGACATACCATTGGAATGTTTGCCTTTGCTTTTGGTCTTTTCCATAAATGCACAACATGGCCCAATTCAAATCCCATGACAGGCCTTCCTTTGGTCTTCCCTTTACCCTGAAACAAAGAGAAATACACACATGTTGAGACAATGTGCTAAACAAAATCTGTGACCAAAATATTTGAGAGGAAGGACTGTAAGGAAAGTTATTATTAACACCTAACATAAGGATGCGTTGATTAAAGCAAATCAGTTATAGCTAAATGTCTTCAACATTACTGTGAAAGATTGAATCATTGAAGGACTTGTTTAGCCTCTTTGACAGCTTCTTCAAGATCAGCATTGGGAGCTTTGAGTTCAAGTTCCCTGTTAATTCTAGCAGCTTTCTGACAGAAATGGCCAAAATTATGAGATTTTAAAAATGTCATGATAAATCACAGAAAGAGAGAGAGCAAAACTATGTGTAGATTAATTATGGATTACAGTTCATACAGTGATGGCTTTTACCAGAGATGGCTTCTTAAAAGTAGGGATGCACCGATACGAATCGGCCGATCATGCTTGCGCGTTTTGTCAGTAAAGCCGGTTCTGTAATCAGCGGTAAATGCCATCAGGTGCGTGATTTCACGTTGAGCCGTATATACTACACACAGCCGTTGTTTACCGACGAGCTGCGCAAATCAATGTTCATTATCAGTGTGAATGTGCGCAGCTTGTCAGTGAACAACGGCTGTGTGTAGTATATACGGCTCAACGTGAAATCACGCACCTGATGGCATTTACCGCTGATTACAGAACCGGCTTTACTGACAAAACGCGCAAGTGATCGGCCGATTCGTATCGGTGCATCCCTACTTAAAAGAGCTCCTGGAGTAGGTGATCTGACATAACTGCAAGACAGAAAAAAAAATACTGAATTACAATTACTTCACAAAAACTTTTTAAAAGTGTGGTAAGCATTGTGGTTACTGTGCTTTACAAATAGTATACCGTAAAATCAAAAAACCATAGTAAGCTTTGTGGTTAGTGTGCATATCCTACAAATACCACAGTAAAACTACAGTTACAGTGGTAAAACCATAGTAAGCTTTGTGGTTAGTGTGCTTATACTACAAATACCACAGTAAAACTACGGTTACAGTGGTAAAACCATAGTAAGCTTTGTGGTTAGTGTGCTTTACAAATAGTATACCGTAAAATAAAAAAACCATAGTAAGCTTTGTGGTTAGTGTGCATATCCTACAAATACCACAGTAAAACTACAGTTACAGTGGTAAAACCATAGTAAGCTTTGTGGTTAGTGTGCTTATAGCCTACTACAAATACCACAGTAAAACTACGGTTACAGTGGTAAAACCATAGTAAGCTAGTGGTTAGTGTGCTTATACTACAAATACCACAGTAAAACTACGGTTACAGTGGTAAAACCATAGTAAGCTAGTGGTTAGTGTGCTTATACTACAAATACCACAGTAAAACTACGGTTACAGTGGTAAAACCATAGTAAGCTAGTGGTTAGTGTGCTTATACTACAAATACCACAGTAAAACTACGGTTACAGTGGTAAAACCATAGTAAGCTAGTGGTTAGTGTGCTTATACTACAAATACCACAGTAAAACTACGGTTACAGTGGTAAAACCATAGTAAGCTAGTGGTTAGTGTGCTTATACTACAAATACCACAGTAAAACTACGGTTACAGTGGTAAAACCATAGTAAGCTTTGTGGTTAGTGTGCTTATACTATAAATACCACAGTAAAACTACGGTTACAGTGGTAAAACCATAGTAAGCTAGTGGTTAGTGTGCTTATACTACAAATACCACAGTAAAACTACGGTTACAGTGGTAAAACCATAGTAAGCTAGTGGTTAGTGTGCTTATACTACAAATACCACAGTAAAACTACGGTTACAGTGGTAAAACCATAGTAAGCTAGTGGTTAGTGTGCTTATACTACAAATACCACAGTAAAACTACGGTTACAGTGGTAAAACCATAGTAAGCTAGTGGTTAGTGTACTTATACTACAAATACCACAGTAAAACTACAGTTACAGTGGTAAAACCATAGTAAGCTAGTGGTTAGTGTGCTTATACTACAAATACCACAGTAAAACTACGGTTACAGTGGTAAAACCATAGTAAGCTAGTGGTTAGTGTGTGCTTATACTACAAATACCACAGTAAAACTACGGTTACAGTGGTAAAACCATAGTAAGCTAGTGGTTAGTGTGCTTATACTACAAATACCACAGTAAAACTACGGTTACAGTGGTAAAACCATAGTAAGCTAGTGGTTAGTGTGCTTATACTACAAATACCACAGTAAAACTACGGTTACAGTGGTAAAACCATAGTAAGCTTTGTGGTTAGTGTGCTTATACTACAAATACCACAGTAAAACTACGGTTACAGTGGTAAAACCATAGTAAGCTAGTGGTTAGTGTGCTTATACTACAAATACCACAGTAAAACTACGGTTACAGTGGTAAAACCATAGTAAGCTAGTGGTTAGTGTGCTTATACTACACATACCACAGTAAGACTACAGTTACAGTGGTAAAACCATAGTAAGCTAGTGGTTAGTGTGCATTTACATGACATTGTCGAGCAACAGTGAACGTTACTATGGTAAAAATATGGTAAATGTGCGGACTTTTTACATGATACGCGATACTAGGCTGGTTGATTTGTAGAGCTGATTTCAGCCACGTGAATATGATTAAAAACAGTTTTATTTATGTATCGATTTCAAACTGCACGAGTTAGAAGTTAGCTTCGGCTAATCTCAATCGTAGGCTAATTTAGCAGCCGCGCTAACTGTTCCACTAAGCTTCCGTTTTAACACATGACCCCATGCAAGTGATGCAGAAACAGTGAAATAATTAAAATAATGAAAAGATTGTTGCGGTCACTTACCTGCTTGAAGGTGTACACCACGTATCAGGTGAACTGGTCGAACTGAGCCTCGCTGGTGACGTAATTGCCGTAGAAGATTCTGCGTGGTATTTGTACGCAACTGCTCTCATCTGGATGCCTAACCCCCTTTCGTCAAAATCCAAAGATGAGGGATTTGCATTCAAATCTATCGGATGACCCTCTACGGTGCCACGCGACGAAGAGGGGGTACCCTCAACGTCAGCTTATGGACGTGAGGGGAAAATGACCAAACGGCAGTATGTGACGAATAGGGGTGAGACCGTGTTGGTCGTTTGAGTCCGTTAAGATGGTTTTCATTAACTTTAATTCTGCTCGAGTGCATGCCTCATTCATAAAACCGGAGGAAATCTTGGATCGGTCAGTTCTGCGCTTCACAAAAGCAGAATTGCTCCATTTCAACACAAAATCCATTACAAGCCATCCTTGTCGTGAGCCGCCTCCCTCCACAGATCCTTCCAAAAGGAGTCATTAAGATTAATGAAGCTCGGCGATTAATTTAAATAATGGCTGTACGGAAAGAGAATAAGCCTGAGGACAATACCTTGGCGAAGCTGTGAACCCGATGACAAGACAAGAGCCGCTCTTATCGCAAGCGTGGAAAGAAAGACTCATGCTTGGCTAAGCTCTTCCATTCTCTCCCAGCCCACTTTCCTATCTCTCACCTCCATTTTCTGTGCTGCTCACCGCACTTTCGTTTTCTTGTCCCCTTTTATTTGTGGCCTTTTTCCACTCTTTGCCTTATTGACTAGTGCTGTGTAACATGGGAATAAAGGAAGTCATGCCAGACGTTCTGTATCGATTCTAGTTAAGTGCGCATAGGAACATTATTGCTATTCTGTTATGCATATTCAGCTGTTTTAGGCAATTACATTTGCAGGAACTGATCTGTTAAAACTAACAAAACACTTGAGAAAGGTTCAGGATACTGGGTAATATAAGAACTCAGTCTAAAAGAGCTTCAGGTCTTGGGGACACGGGAAAAGGGAGATTTCTGTGAGCTGAATATAAATTATATATGAGCAATATCACACTCATAGACGTATATCGGCACAGCTGTGATTCGGCCGCAGGTAATTACAGTGTTCCGATATACAGCCATATTTCACGTCTATGAGTGAGATATTGTGTTAACAGTTTAAAGCCACGAGTGTGTAAATGCATAAATAAAATAACAATGGAGTGTCATTCCTCCACTTCCTTCAGCTGCGGATTCAAATCTCAAGTTGACAGTTTAACAGCTGAGCCCAAGCCTCCATTTCTAATTCAGAAACATGACTTTAGAACTAGTAATGAAGGAACATGAAGGAGTTGCTTCATTAAAAGCTTATGCAATAAATACTGCAGCGAAAGCAGTGTATTAGGTTTAGTAGAGTATTATGAGAGAGATTGACTGGACAAGTGTGATTACCTACATCTGATACAGCATTCATTCTTCAGCTCAATCTCATATCAATAAAACATTGAGGAAAGCGCTATCTTTGTAGTAACATTAATATCCTTTCATCCGCTAAGAGTGATTTCTGATTACAGTGCTGCTTAGTGCATTTGTTAGCTGCGTCATGCTTTTGCTGAAAGTAAAATTAACTTCGGTTTATTTTACAATGTAAAAGTCTTTACTGCTGTCTGTCGCCATCTAATGGCGGAACAATGTAACTAAAATCACCATCACGAACACATGCACCGTTTCTCAATATTAAACACTATTAATAAATACTACTGTTATTTATATAAAATAGTATTTATTGAATAATAATATTTAATAAACAACAACAACAGCCATCATAAAAGTTGCTAGGCAAATGAGTCAAAAGTAACCAGTCAGCACTCTGATAAACAGCGCTGAATTTACATAAACATGATGATATTTTGCCAAAACTATTTGCTCTGGAACAAATAATAGTAAATGAGACTAAAAACTGCCCGTTAGATCTACCCAAAACAAACAGATCTGGCCGAAGAAAGTATGTCTCCGTGGAATCATGAGTGCTGATTTTATTTATTTATTTTTTTTTTAATATATGTATTTGTAGAATATGCTTACTGTTAGGGATGCTTGATATATCAGTTACAGTATGTTGTATGTATTTTGTATTATCAAAAGAGTTTGTTTCTGCTTACATTTAGATCTCCATTGCTCCCTTTAGAGACACAAAACAAAAAACACAACCTTCAGCTAATTTTCAGATGAATATCCATTTTTTGTAGTTGTAGCATTTATTTATTTATTTACTTATTTATTTATCAGCCATAATATTCAGATAATTATCAATTATCAATTTTTGGTTGTAATTTTTGTTTCCAAAAAAAAAAAAAAAAAAAAAAATGCACTGATTAGTAACACTGTAAAAACTAATGAACTAGCTAACAAAATATAATTATCATTATTGATTTATTATAAATAACTACATTTATTATACATTTTATTTTGGATTATAAAATTAATCCATACATCATAAATACAATAATAATCTAATAACATTCAAATAAGAATAAATAAATGAATGAATAGATAAATACACTTTTAAGAAATCACAAATGACAAAAGGTGGAGAAGCCAAATCTAAGATCAGGAATATGGAGCAACAAGAATTAAGGTCAGAAAAACACTTCCAACCACAAAAAAAAAAAAAAAAAAAAAAAAAAACTTGACTATCTACTGATTAAAACGGATACACAGGATCCCAGGAAGTAAATCTATTACATAAACATTTGATCTCTGCAAAATAGTACAAAAGCTCATTTAGTCTCTGTTCTTAGTCCACTCTTTTTTTTCAGTGGGCTGAAATGTAGTTCAGGCAGGCATCCCAGTGGCTGAGGTATTAATATGCCATTCATTTCTCTCTTATTTATTTGTTATAAAATAAAGCAGTCCCACTGGTGAAAAAAAAAAAAAAAAAAGAGAACTGGGAGATGTAAATAATGTATCCGTGACAAGGGTTCATTTCTCAAAAGAACTGGGTAATGGCATTATCCCTATGGAACGCCTTTGCCATCTACTTGGAACTTATTCACTTCAGCGCTGATGCATTCACTTTATTTCTGGTGAACTGGGCTACATCACACTGTGACGGAAATGTGAATCGAAATGAAGAGACTATTCTTCTGAGAACAGACAATCACAGAAGTTAATCTAGCAATGAAATTTGAATTTGCAGAGTTCCGGTCCTTTTTAACCGCGATCGTAAAGAAGTTACAGTGAAGTGCGAATTACATCCTTCTGAGAAATCTGATAGATTTGATACAGTGTTGATTCGCAGGGCAAAACCTCTCTGGATAAAAGCCCTTATGTGATCTCACAAGACGGCTGCTTCTGACAGTAATGCACGACGTGTCCTCCTTGCGCAACAGGGCAACAACAAAACAACAACACATCGCTACCTGTGTGGTTAGTGTCAGCGCTGACAACCTCCTGCAGTAGAGCCAACCTGTTTCTCCAAGGTCAATAATCTCCATCCCTGCTGCTGGCTCAACCAAATGCAATATGGTCCCTGCTTCTCAAAGGTGTGATCTATTAAAACAGTCCAGCGTGGAAATTGCACCCAAGGCTATACATCCTGCTGCTGGAGGTCTGTAAGGGCGGGGACAGCGGCTGATTGGCTGTCTACAGCTATTTTGCTCTGAAGGCGAGGACAAGCACCTGATGTAACAGCTTGTGTTGTAACTCAGTGGAGCTCTGTGAACAAATATTAGATGAAATAATGCTTCTCTTAGTTGAAAAGCACTAACACAGCCTTATGGGCTCTGAACTTGTTGATTTGTTTGATATACCAGGGGCGTCAATTGGAAGACCACTCTTAAAAAATAAAATAAAATATTACAACTATTCATTCATTCAACAAATTATTATCTTAACTATTTAAATTATATTAAGCTATGTTAATTTCAAACTTTTTCATGTTTTTTAAAAAAAAAGTCACTAATGCTACATTTATTTGATGAAAAATAACCAATCACCATGTTCTGTTTGATTTTTTTTTTTTAAATGTAGTTGTCACATGATCCTTCAGAAATTATTGTAATATGCTGATTTGCTGCTCAAGAAACATTTCGATTTCATTTTCAGGATTATCTGATGAATAGAAAGTTCAAAAGAACCTAATTTAATTAAAATAGTATACCTAATAAATTAAAATCTTTTGTCTTTTTTTTGTTTGTTTTTTTCAAAAATTGTAAATACTTAATTAATCGTTACTGTTTGATATGATATATTTTCCTTTTTAATCCCAGGTTTTTATTAATAAATAACAACTGCCTCTGCAATGGTCAGTCCCGGAAGTAAAAACTCTTTCATTTTCTCCATAGGAATAAACCTTTAAATATAAATGTGATATAAGCGCTGAGATTGTTAATCGATTGTATATGCTTTTGTTTAACCCATCTGATTGCATTAATTCAACTTATTTTTAAAATAATTGTGTTTATTGTGGAATTTGTGGTGAAGAACTACAATACCCATGATGCTATACAGAAAAATTCAGCCAATCAGAAAGTTGCAACGAACAAAGTGCAGCAAAATAGATTCTTAGCTTCCCCCACTCTAATGAAGAATCAGCGAATTATGTAATCAAATGGTTGCTCTCAAAATAATTAACTGTAAGGGCATATTTCGCAATGAACTTGCGTGACCTGTGTTGGCAAAATTAGTCTGAATGAGCACATTTAAAAAAAATTTGTTTTATTTTTACATTCTCTATTAAAATACCTTCAAAATGATATATAACTTGGAAGAAAAAAATAAATGAGCTAGAGTCAGCAGAGTTGATTTTGAGAAAAATCAAGTTGATGTTATTTTCAATCACATTATTTTCCTACAATTATTCCAGTTCTTTTCTTAATAATAATTACTATATTATTAAACACAATAAAGCTATTTTTAATTAAAAATAAGAATGAAGATCAAATAACAAAGCGAATGATTCCGTATTTTCTTTTAAAGTTTGATTAACATTGAGACAGATCTATATTAAGACCTACTGAAATGCATGGATCTAATATAATGTTGCACATCAGATTGTTCCCCAACCATTAACTAAACATAACACAACACAGCACACAAGACATAACAGATTATTAGGGTGAATCTCGCCAAGACATATTTTGCAATAATGTACTTTATAGGGAGATTGCATTCTCGGAGAGGCACGCTTTGCAAATAATTTAGTTTTCATCAGCCTAGGTTTGAAAATCATATTTCACTGGTTTGGCTCATCAAGAATTCGATATGAATATTCACAAAGCTGGAATGCTGAGCTTTGCAGCAATAAAACTTGTGAGAAGCAGCAGCAGTCGTCCAGAAGCGAGAAGAGAAAAAGGTACTCCTCTCAAAAAATGTACAACTATTTGGAGCATTAGGATTGCTAGAAGAGGGCTTAATGAACTAATTTTTATGAAAACCTCAAATTTTACCAAAACATTTTCACTTATTTTCCTGGAGCTCAAAATTGTTTGCATTCCAACTCATTTTGCCAGCATGGGTCACATATATTGTTTCTATACATACAGCCAACGACTTTTTATTTTTATTTTATTTTTTTATTTTTACATGTCTATATAATTTTAATCTGATTATATCATTCAGAATGCATCATGGGATTATTGTTCTTTCCCTCACTAAAGCCTTTAAGTTCACAGTATTGTATCTTTGTCTTTTTGTCCAATTTTTCGTTTTCCTTTTGCTTTAAACAAATATTCGTAGTGTTGTGATTCTCCTTGTAGCTGGTTGGTTTGGTGCATGGACTATAATGCCAGTTATGCTCTTTTACAAAGTCTTTATTTTGTTTTGGGGTGCACTAGAACATGCTCTCATGCTTGGTGGTTCGAAAAATGCATTATCTTTCATATAATTTACATTATTACAATAGCTTTCTCCCCAGGCTGGCACAAATAGCTCATTTAGTTCCAGGTTTGATGAAGGTCCGCCTTTCTGAAAAATTAAATGTGTTGTGATTGGTTAGCAGTCCTACTGCATTGCGATTGGCGAACAGCTTAGACAGCGTTTTAGTACTGCCACGCCCCTTCCCAAAGCAGCAAGTTCCGTGTACAATTGTTAGTGCAAGCTAGATTAAAGTGCAGTTTTAAATATGGATATGTTTCTTACAACAACACATTAGTTTGCTACAGGATGTCAGGCTTTTTTTTATGGATTGATGCACTTTATGGAATGATGGAAAAAAAAAAAAAAACACCAGTCTATGCCATTCTAAAGCTTGGGGTTGCCAGGATTATTTTTAATATAACTCTGATTTCTTTCGTCTAAAAGAAGGAAGTCATATACACCTAGGATGCATGGAAGGTGAGTAAATAATATGCTACTGCAGTGTTGGTCCTATCGTCAGCCTGCGAGATCGCCGATACATAATATTATTATTATTATTGTGCTAATTTATTTAATTATTTACATGCCTGAAACCAGCTAAAGCATAAGGCTAGTGAAGCTATACACTGTATGATGAATAAATCTCTTACCACACACCGCACACATCTACAGCGCGGCAACCGATGATCGTCACTTTAGTCAATGCTTGTGTTTACATCAGCTGCGGCTCCACATGTGTTTCGACCCTCTATACCACACTCATCAATGGCGCGGCTACAGTGACCGGAGCTGTTTGCGGCCAGTTTAGTCAATGCTTGCGTTTATACCAGCCACCCTGTGGCCAGTCCCCCCACCTTGTCCCTCCCTACCCGCCAACGATTCGAAATTCCATATAGGCGGAATTTATTTGAATGATATTCTAATGAGCTCTGTGAAATCATAACATCTGGAAAACACTGTTCAAACAAGCCGTTCGTTGTAGTTCCTAAAAAGGGATTTTTTAAAAACTAAATATCTCCCTTTGGAGTGGACTTTGAGATTTGTAATTTTGTAGATGTTTTTTTTATGCCCAAACATACGCACCACACTGACTAGCATTCAAAAAGTGAAAAAGCATAATAGGACCCCTTTAATAAAGACTTTTTTCATCACTATGGGGAAAATAATAGAAAAAAAAAAAAAATGTGCTAAAAAGTGGCCAGCACTAATGCACTCTGTGTTGTTTATTATAATGTTTATATATATATATATATATATATATATATATATATATATATATATATATAGTTGTATTTATTTGGTAGTTTCATGAGCTTGTTATTACGCTGGATGACAGAATGAGGGGGAAAGTGAAAGAGAGGTAGAGTTAGAGGAAAACAACTCTCCTTGACCTGGCGTTGTGTGGCCTCTCTCATGTACGAGTGATTTATCGCTGTCTCTATCTCTCTATCTCTCTAACACGGCCTGCGTGAGCTGTATACACGTCCCTGCTACTCGCTTAACACGTGCAGTATATCATTACTGCCATGCTATTCTGAGCTATATGATTAGCAAGTCAAATAGTCTGAAGTACATGTTATAACACCACAGTATGTGCTTTATCCACTGATGATGGAGGCTCTGAAATATCATGAGATAATTCAGGAAGAAAAATAATGACACACTTTTATTGTGCCTATAATTGTGTACGTTAGTTCAAAGGTATTTATAAGTGCACTGTGATGTTATTCATCACTGTAAATATGATAAATAATAGCAATAGCATTTTTTGTCAGGTAAAATAAAAATGGGCTTCATGTGGTAACATCTAAATGAACACCTTCAGTCAGATAATACCAATGCATTTATTATCAATGAATTAACATGAATATAAGTAATAGCAGTAGTTTTAAGGTTCTGAGAAAGAAATGTGACATTTTGTGCATTTCACATGTTATTTTATCAGTGTCTAAAATGAACCCACTGTGCTTAAAGGAGTAGTTCATTTCCAGAACATAAATTTACAGATAATGTACTCACCCCCTTGTCATCCAAGATGTTCATGTCTTTCTTTCTTCAGTCGTAAAAACATTATGTTTTTTGAGGAAAACATTTCAGGATTTCTCTCCATATAATGGACTTCTATGGTGCCCCTGAGTTTGAACTTCCAAAATACAGTTTAAATGCAGTTTCAAAGGGCTCTAAACAATCCCAGCCGAGGAAGAAAGGACTTATCTAGAGAAACAATTGGCAACTTTCTAAACAAAAAGATAATTTATATACTTTTTAACTGTAAACGCTTGTCTTGTCTAGCTCTGTGTGAACTCTATGTATTCCGGTTCATTTTCTCCTCTAACTTCAAAATCGTCCTACATCACTGCAGAAGTACTGACCCAGTGTTTACAAAGTGAACATGCAAAGAAGGTCAAACCCCCTTACAAAAAAAAGGTAAAACAGTGATGTAAGACAATTTTGAAGTTGGAGGAGAAAATGAGATGGAAATTTTCAACATAACCTAACTGTCATGAACCGAAACATATAGAGTTCACCCAGAGCTAGACAAGACTCTTCTTCCTCTGTTTAGAGCTCTTTAAAGCTGCGTTTAAACTGCATTTTGGAAGTTCAAACTCTGGGGCACCATAGAAGTCCATTATATGGAGAGAAATCCTGAAATGTTTTCCTCAAAAATCATAATTTCTTTACGAAATTATATAAAGAAAGTCATTAACATCTCGGATGACAAGGAGGTGAGTACATTATCTGCATATTTGTTCTGGAAGTGAACTATTCCTTTAACACGTCAGACTGGTGTATTGCCTAAATCAGTGTATGGTTGTACTACAGTATAATAGATTCTCATTGCTATTAAAATGCATTGCTTTTAAAAAATGTTAGCGGTTCCTTCATAGTAATGTTTTTGTGCAGTGTAATTATGAATTATTTTCTTGAATACAGATCATACATATGAAAAAAAAAACTGTAATAGATGCAGTTGCCTTGAAGGAAGAATTGTAAATGTTTCCCTAGCGGCAACTACAGAAGGAGCAATCAGCGAATATTCTGTGTCTATAACAGAGCAGCTCTCAGTGTGCAGTCGGTTCCGGCCTGTTCTCATACACAATACGTGGGATTTCACAAGCTTAACCACCTGAGGTTCATGTCTACTCCAAGTGCTCTCTGTCTGGTTTCTCAAGTGTGTGTGTATGTGTGTGTGTGGGTGTGTGGGTGTGTGAGGTGAGGGAGCGTGTCTTTGAGACGAGGTGAGCGTGTGGGTGGCTGGTTTGCTGTTTTGTTGCGATTGTGTGGGTAGGGATAATGCACTTTTCGAGTTGTCGAAGAATGAATGTGTGTGGATTTGTTGGATTCTGAGTCAACGCAGTTAACCTGTCAGTCGCTACAATGCCATTGTTGTTTAAGAAAAACGTTGACTGTTGCATGACTTCAGCAGCTAGTGAAGTATCAGTATTAGTCTTAGGGTTATGATTATTTGTTTCACTTCTCTGTTTACTTGTCATCTCTAATTATCATCATCTAGCTACTTAAAGTATTTGCAGTACTACTGCTTAAAAGGAAAGGTCATCTGAAATGATTCTGTCATCAGAACCTGACCTTCTTGTTGTTTCAAGCCCAATGATTGACTTCCCGTGAAACGCAAAAGCAGGAAATTTAACAAAATATTCAAGATGTTAGTTTCCATACTGTGTGGAAAACAACATATAAAACCAAGTGTCCTAATATAGTGTTGGAGTTCCCTATAAAAGATTTAACTTAGTCTAAATCTAAATTTCGATTCAGAAAGCATTGTAATTTTCCCAGAATATACATTTGTACATAGAGTTGTTTGTCCATGATTTCGAATCTCTTTTGAGCATAATGCCTGTAAACCCCTCCCTTCCATAAACCTACTCTGCTCTGATTGGTCAGCTGGCTAAGCCTGTTGTGATTGGCACAGGGAGGAGTACTTTAACAAGTTCTGTGTTACCTAGTCTATGGTTGTTTGATGTCGCGGGTTGAAGCGACCCCAATAGCGTCATATTTAGCCCCTGGAATGCTAATTTACCAGGGGAATCCTGACGAAAAGCATGTATTTTACACCCCGGAATGCGATTTTTAATGAGGGACCCCCCCCCCCCTCGAAACGTGATTGGGCTAGTTTTGAGTAGCAATTAGGAAGGGATTTTGTTGGGACAACCTGGCAACCCAAAAAAGCATGCACCTTAACATAAAACAATAATATAGTGCTCAGACAGTCACATTTTGATATTTGTGTCACATAACCAGCCCAGTTTTTTCTGTCAAAGTAAACTTGCTCATTAGCGCACCCGGTAGAGTATTACACTTGTAATGTGAAGCGCTCAATTTGAGTCGAGTGAAACACGAGTCATGATAATAAAGCTCAAAGATTAGTAGAAGCAACAGAAAATTACATTTGCTTCAGCAAATGTGTTTTCATCCCACATTTGCTTTTGTTATCACTATCGGTTATGTTCAAACGGCATTTCCTTCCTGAATGGCTGCAGTACGTATGATGTTACCTAAAATGTAAATTTTTGGATAAAACTAAATATACTTTTAGTGCCTCTCAGTGAACTTTTCACTTTTAATGTGTCACAAAATGTGCAAGAAGCAAAGTGAAATCACTCGTTCAACACTTTTTTTCTCTCTCTCTATGGAATTATAATAAAATATGCAAGTCTACTTGATAAGAAGAACTGCTTATTTTTAAAGGTGTTTCTTTCTTTATTATCATATCAGGCTGCATTAATGTCACATTTTGACTTTATGTTCCTCAAAAATCCTCAACATTTAAATGAACAGCTTGGACATTCTGCAGAACTTCTCCTTTTGTCCTCCACTGAAAAAAAAGGAGGTTACTCAGGTTTCGAAAGACACAAGGGTGCGTAAATCAGGCCAGAATTTTCATTTTTGAGTGAGCTAATCCTTTAACATTTCTTTAGGCCACTAGCTGTCCTTTTTTCCCTTTATATCTTGTCCAAGTCTTGCTGGAACAGACACCAATCATTATCCCTGGAAACCCTTCTTCTAGCCATGGGCTAAGAAAGAGAGCGTCAAAAAACAAGAGAAGAGAAGCGTTTGTTTGATGTTTGCCAAGAAGAGAAGAGCCAGTGTCCAACATGGCCGCTAACATGCTTCCGCCTCAGCTGTACGCCGGAATAACCGGAGGCGAACTTTAACCGAGCATTAGAATTCCTGTCCATACTGAGCTTCGACTCCGGCAGCCAAGGGAACCAAGAGATGCTCGTTTTTACTCATTTTCTTTTTCTGCCCAAGAACAGCATGCATCCATGCTAGTTAGCACTTCTGAAATTTAATAACAAAGACCTCCTGAGTGACGATAATTTGATATGAATCTCGTTCTCTTCCTCCTCGCTTCTTGAGGAAACATCGGGCATTCGGCTGAATCAGCCTTCAGAAAGAAGGAAAAGACTCATATAACCAGTCTATTCACATCGGCAAGGCCAGACCAAGACGTTGCACAATAGAATTCATTTCCTCAGTGTGGCTATAGACATACAAGGTCTCATGGATGGGTATGTGAAGTTAACATGTATAGATTGCAGATGTCTGGAGTGTTTTCACACAAAGCTTCCTCTAGTGTATAGGTGTCCTTGTGTTCTCTCTGCATATCTTTCTTTCAAACACACACCTGAGAGTTGTTGGGCGTAGGTAAAATCACCAATCAAAATAAGTGTTTACTTGCTGTGAGGTCTGTGAGTTCGGTTGAGGTGAGTGTTTTTTCGTCCAGAGGCAAAACACTTCCATTCTGCAGCTTTTTTTTAATGTGAGACATGAGAGCGTCTGCAACTGTTGTGTGCTTTATGCCTTGATGATTTGCACCGTGTCCTCCTTGCCTCCGTCCTCTGGCGAAATAGCACACGTCCTACAGAACAGTTCAAGTCCTCAGGCGATCCACCACTAAACAACTGTGACAACAGCATTGACGTAAAAGTCACAAACACCTCAGTCCTACACTCCATCTAATGTTGACTAAAAATATATAGAAATATTATGTTTAGCTTAATAATATTCATTACTTATTTCACCTTGGTTTTCTAATCTTGCTTTTCAGAAACTGTTTTTTCCTGGGTCAATGGCAATTTATTCGAAAATGTAATTAATAAATCTAATGACTTGAATACACATCTGCTATGATAAGCACAGTTTAATTAAAATTATTTTTGGTATTTTTGAGGGGTTTAAAGACAAAAAATTCAGGTTGATACAACTGATACAACTGTCAAAATGAAGAAAAAAAAAACTAATTTAGAGATTGAAATAGTGTAAAAGAAAACACTACTTATTATTATTTATCATTTTAAAAAGTAATTTGGTGTGACCAACACAAACCTACTGACCAGTAAATGCCATGCATCAAAAAATAATATTTCTGAATGAATAATTCATGAAATTGAGGGATGACCTTTGAAAAATATATTGAAAACTGTTTGCAAAATTATTATTTAGATGAAAAAAATGTCCACTTTGAAATTTATTGAATTTACTAGGAAAACAGCAAGTAACATATGAACTTTAAACATAAAATTCTGAAGTAGAAAGACTCAAATACTATTTTCTTGTAAAAACTTATGAAAAAAAAACTTTTGTAATAAAATCTCTTGTAGTTACATTACATCACATTTATTTATTTATTTATTTATTTATTTATTTATTTATTTAATGAGACCAGCATGAGCAGAAAGAGCACATTTCTGAAAATTTGGCACATTACATTTTTAAGACTTTTCTTTTTCTTCACCGTGGACACACTTATATGCTGCTGACTGTTTCTTTCTGAACCAAGGAGGTCTATAATAGCTGCAGAAGTCATCCATTAGCATTCCCACTGGTCTCAATGGCAGTTGCTTGGCTGGATACAGCTTGTGCTCAGAGGGGCTGATGATGAAGATGATGATGATAAAGCAATTACCAGTGCTAATAGCATTTAATGTTAGGCAGTGAGAGTGGATTAGCATGACTGCGCCTCAATCCTATTTCTGACGTGTCCTGTGTTTGACAGTCTAAGCCGCGTGTCTTCGGAGGCCTCAGTGCACGCGAGGCTCAGGCTGAGCGAAAGAGGATGGAGGGCTTGAGACAGCGAAGGACGGAGAGAGGGTGTTTGCTGTTGGTATAATCGGAGTGACATACAGGCCCTGGCAGCCATGGTAGCGGTGACTGCAAGGGAAGGCAGCACTGATGGATCTGTCAGGCGCGTGTCCGCTGAGCGTGTCACGGCACACGTGTGTCGCTGTCCCTCCTCTGTCCATCACACTGCCGGTTTGTTTGGCTAGAGAAAGACGAATAGTTTTGTGGGTGATAAGGTGCACTAGAAACAGAGTGAATGTGTGTGAATGTCAATGTTGTCTGTATAACTGGGACAGGAGAATGTTTTTATTTTTTTAAGAATTTAAGATTTGGCTTCCTTTCAGTTCTTTGAGAATTTGAAATGAAGTGGCTACTCACCACGGGACGTTGAAATGAAAATTGGTTTGGAGCAATGGAAAGACAAATGTACAATATAGTCCAACATGACAAAATATTAATAACAATATGATTAATTTAGACAAAACTCTGCTGTGTTTCCCAAAAGCATAATAAGCCTAAGTTGATTTTAGAACTATTGTCACAAATAGAGCTACGATCATCTTAGGCTTACAATGCTTTTGGGAAATGCAGCCCTGGTTGTTCTCTGATGAGTAGAATGTTATTTTTCTCAAATTAGTAGTTATATTTTTTCATAGAAATGGCTATCATGACTATACAAAGAGATTCTAATTTAATTTTAATCACCACAAAATGTTCACCACATAATTTTCAGATACACTGAAAAAAAAATGGAATTTTCACTCAGAAATTGCTGGTAAAAAGCCAGTAACACATTGAATTAATGGTGAAATTATGTATTAAGTAGAAAAACTGACAATGTATTTTCTTGTAAAACATACTATTATGTAATACAACTTTTTTTACAATATAAATAAAAATAAAATGCTGACATAAAAAAATGATTATAAGCACGTTGGGGGTTTAATAAACATTAGTGTATACATATGTCTTTGTTTTTTTTTTTTGTTTTTTGTTTTTTTGTCCTGAACAGTTAAACTTCCCACTGTTCTTCAGAACAATCCTTCAGGTCCCACAATTGCTGTTTTTTTTCCAGCATTTTTGTGTATTTTAATTCTTTCCAACAATGACTGTATGATTTTGAGATCCATCTTTTCACACTAAGGACAGCTGAGGGACTCATGCAACTATTACAGAAGGTTCAAGCCGCTCACTGATGCTTTAGAAGGAAACACGATGCATTAAGAGCCAGGGGTGAAAACTTTTGGAATTTGAAGATCAGGGTCAATTTAACTTATTTTGTCTTCTGGGAAACATGTAACTATCTTATGTAGCCTCTGAAGTGCAGTACCAAATGAAAAAATATGATATTTAGGCAAAATAGGAAAAATGTACACACCTCCATTCTGTTCAAAAGTTTTCACCCCCCGGCTCTTAATGCATCGTGTTTCCTTCTGGGGCATCAGTGAGAACCTTCTGTAATAGTTGCATTTGAGTCCCTCAGTTGTCCTCAGTGTGAAAAGATGGATTTCAAAAGCATACATTCATTGTTGGAAAGGGTTCAAATACACAAAAATGCTGGAAAACCAAAGAATTTGTAGGACCAGGAGAATTTTTCTGAAGAACAGCGGGGTAAATTATACTAATTTCATTCTAAATTTACCGGTTCACCAGTTATATGGTTTTCTTTCCCCCCAAAAAAATTCAGATTAGATTTATTTGGAGTTACAGTACACCCTGTTTTCTGCCTGAACGAAAAGTCAACTGAAAGACATTCTGTCTGCTGTACAGAGGGATGGGTTAAGTTATGTGTTTCTGAAGTCTGATGGTGTGTGTCTTTTGCAGAGAGAGGTTGACTTTATAGGCTATTAGATATCTCATAAACATTATGGATCTCCATTGCAAGTGAATATTCAGCAAAGACATAAACACGTTGTGAAATGTGAGATCTGTCATGTAAATTCAGCTACAGGACGAATAAGTCATTGTGAATTTCATAGCGTAACATAAACTTGGCTCGCTATTTAAATGATAAAGACTGTAATGTATATATATAGTATATACTGTACCAGGGTTATTACAGTTAACTAAAACTAAAACCATAACAAAACACACACAAACACACATGTATTTCAAATTCTAAATGTTACAGTATTTCAATGAAACTGGTTTATACATGTATATATTATTATATATTCATACATATATACATTGCAGCACAAAGGTAATAACTCTAACTCTAGCACCAACATGTACTCAGTTCATAAATCATGTTGCAATCCATGAATCCATAACACTGTAGTTTATGGCTGTTTGCTAACAGAAGGAGGCGTTTTATCGATTAACGGTTCATTTTGTTGAAAGCTCTGTCAAAACATTGGGCACAAACATGTGCCACAACACCTTCATCTGTGAAATACTCACCTTTGAGCTTTAATGTGCAGGCGATGTTAATGCGTGCAGGTCTGGACGCCCTGTATTTAATGCACAGCAAAGGCTAATTGCCAGGCGAACGTATACTCAACCCATTCTCGTTTAAAACCACAACAGCCTGCAATTATTCAACACTCAAACAGTCAAAGTACAGTGCATCTCGACCAGATCCAAACCTCCCATCTGTGTACATTAAAATCAGGGATAATTGGACAGTATAGGCTGCTAGAGAACAAAGCTGGCAAAGTCAATCAGGAGTGAATAGTCAGTCATCCTGTGAAACTATAATGTGGTAATGTTGCACTGAGGTTGGTTGGGTAACAAGCATGCTAGCACAGTCTGACTGTGATTTTTTTTTGATAGCCAAGTGAAAGGAGCCAGTCCTCTGTGGGAACCGGGTCAGCGAGGGTGAAGAAGTGAAGAGGTCTCTCTTTGTTTAAATATCACAGCCTACTTCTGCTGTTTACTCGGCGGTAAATGAGCAAAGAATGTCTGAGCAGGAGGGAGAGAATTGCGAGAGGGACTAAGGGAGGAACAGCAGAGCATGGCCACAATCATAATGCATCTTTTTTTGGGCAGGTCAGAGACCTCTGTGTAATCTACATAACATTAGAGAATAACACACACACACACACACACACACACACCTCAGATGAACATTTCATTGCTCTTTCACAGCTCACTTCTCTGGTGTGTTGCATTGTAACCTCAGGAGAAATAAAAATAGACATGTAGTTCACAGATGATGTGAAGAGCACAGCTCAGATCATTTGGATTTGGAAGATATTGATGAGTAATATTCGTCTATATTTTAAAATCTCTTGACTTTAATGTGTTGGCAAATGTTGTTGTGTAAAAATCTCTTTGCTATAGAGAATAGACTTAGATATTACATAGATGTATTTCTTACAGGCTGATTCAAGATTTGTGTGGTTCAAATGATTAATTAGTATATGTTTACAGCTAAGCTGATTATTAGAGACCCTCAGAATTGCCGTGTTCTTTCATTAAATTATTTATTTCAGAGTCCTACCGCTGAGAACAAGCTGTATTTTAATCTCACAGTCGATTTTGTCCTGATTTCCTTAAATAAGGGCATGGAGCGAGAGTCTATCCTACCTTGCAGCTATTTCTCAATGATAATAAATCCCTGATGGAACGAACAAAATATGCTGAACCATTGTCATAGGAAACCAAAAAGGACACATTTTTAAGATTTCTTGCACAGCTACAGTTGAATGGCTTCTCATTGCAGTAGCATTTTGCAGGTCTACAGTAACTACAGTAATAGCAACGTGTGCATGTCTTCCTGTGTTCATTTTCAGGGATGTCTTAATTCTGGCCAATTCTAGCTTACACTTATTGTACAGTGCATTGAATTTGACCTTTTAACCTTTATACCACCCACCAGAGCATTTGATGACATCCATAAATATTGCATGATATCTTGCGTCTTTCCATTTGCAATGCATTTGTATTGATTTTTTCTATCTGACAAATCTGTTTGTCTATAAACCACCTCCACTGTACTGTCATTTGGTCTTGATAGTCGCCAAAAAATGCCACTGCTGAATATCTAGATGAACAATTATGACTCCCTGTTCATACAGGTCATATTCATCAGCACTGCTATTAACTGGTTATATCAAAGTCTCTTCTGCTCACCAAGCCTGCATTTATTTGATCCAAAGTAGAGCAAAAACAGTAAAATTTTGAAATAATTTTACTATTTAAAATGTATTTCAATATATGTAATTTAAACAGTTGAGTATTTTTTTTTCCAGGATTCTTTCATTACATTTCATTTATTTATTTATTCTCTTTTCATGGTAATGCAACATAAAATACCACAACAATCCAACAATACAACAAACAAACAAACCATGAAAAAAAAGAGAATAGGAGTAGGATGAAGAAAACAATCTTATAGACTCCTACCCCATTCTTGTATTTTAAAATTTACAAAATAAATTGGATTAGATGACCTCACAGACATAAAAAAAAAAAAATCCATCCAATGATATTAATTCTGCTTACATAACAAGGGAACAAACAAACAAAAATAATACAATAATAATAATTCTGACAACAAAAACGAATCATTGACCCTCTTCTTTGTACAAAATAAATATCTTCTGTTTATACTTATATTTAAATCGCAAAATATTTGAACAACATTTTAGATCATTTTCTAATGAATTCCATCTTTTCACACCAGAAACTGAGACACACATTTGTTTAAGAGTATTTCCAGCAAAAGGTTGTTTAAAGTCATTATTTCTTCTACTTGTCTCACTATTCACAGTAAAGAGAGTTTGCAATCCATCTGGTAACATACAATGTTTTGCTTTATGAACTACTAATAAAGTTTGCAAAGAAACCAGATCCCTCAATTTAAGTAATCCTGACCTCAGAAACAATCTTGTAGTATGTTCTCTTGGAGCAACTCCATTGATTACTCTTATGGCCCTTTTTCTTTGATGAATAGAAAGATCGAAAGATCAGCGTTTATCTGAAAAATAAATAAATAAATAAATAAATAAAACAAAAACAAAAACTGTTGTAACATTATACACAATACCATTCAAAAGCTTGGAGTCAGTATGTTTTTTGGGAGGAGGGGGAAAGAAAGTAGAGAAATTAATACTTTTATTTAGCAATGATGATTTAAATTGATCAAAAGTGATGATAAATACATTTACAATGTTACAAAATATTTCTATTTTAGATAAATGCTGTTCTTCTGAGCTTTCTATTCATCAAAAAAAAAAACCTGAATAAAAAAAATCTACTCAGCTGTTTTCAACATAATAATTATAACAAATGTTTTTATTCAGAATATTAGAATGATTTCTGAAGGATCATGTGACTGGAGTAATGATGATAAAAATCCAGCTTTAAAATCGCAGGAATAAATAAAATTTTAAAATATATAGTAAAATTATTTTTAAATTTTACTGTTTTTGCTGTACTTTGTATCAAATAAATGCAGGCTTGGTGAGCAGAAGGTACTTTATTAGCAGAGCGATTACATTATTACAGTTAATTCACACATTCTTTTATTAATCTCTTTACACTGACATGCAGGTAATCAAATAAAGTATCGCTGTAACAATTAAAGCCTTTATGTATAATGCATTATAAGAGTATTCATAATGTAGGCTGCAATGCATTATATATTTTCATAAATAATTATTATAATTCATTATTAATTATATAATGTATTACAACTGTGGTTATTCACAAGATCATACAATGCATTAAGAGGTGCATTACCAAGCATAATTAATGCATTAAAATTACTTTTTATTACTTTTTTACTATATATAAAGGCTTGAAGTAAAGGGGGGAAGGGGGTTTGGGGTGTCCTTGTTACAGTATAATTATACATTTAAGTACTGAGTAATATTTATTAACTATATGTCCTTACTATATGATTAGGGTTGTGGTTTATCGTAAGGTTACTTGCATTCAATTATGCATAATTAATAGTTATTATTATAGTAAGTACATGTTACATGTAACAAGGACACCTTAAAACAAAGTGTTACCTTTTTGCAGTTTTAATTTAATTTAATTTTACATTGATCATTTCTAATTTAATTAAGTATTAGCTTTTTCATTTCACAAACCTCTGCAGTTCTTTAAGAACCCTGGTTTTGGGAACCCTGGCAAAGTATAATGTTCAATGCATTTCAAGATGTTGATAACTAAAAATCGAATATATTTTCTTTCTCTTTGCGTTTTTACATCAAAATAATTCTAAATTCAAATTAATGTGATAAACAAACTAGGTCAAACGTAATATAAAAGTAGTCCAATTAGATTACTTTAAATGTGTAATCCAATATATTATGTTACTAATAATTTTTTTAATGATTTGTAATAAACTAGACTACAATTTGTAATAACAACTATTTACAATTATTGATTAATGCTGACTTTGCATACTTTTTTTGTATTATTTGTAAATAGCAGCTTTATTCATGTTTTATGTCTGTAGTTTCCACACTCTTAGAAATAAAGGTGCTCTAAAAGGTTCTTCACAGCGATGCCATAGAAGAACCATTTTTGGTTCCACAAAGAACCACTCAGTCAAAGTTTCTCCTTCTTACCTTAATATACGTAATCTGAAGAACCTTCTTTCGCCACAAAGAACCTTTTGTGAAACAGAAAGGTTCTTCAGATGTTAAAGGTTCTTAATGGAACCATTTAGACAAAAAAGGTTCTTCTATGGCATTGTGAAGCACCTTTATTTTTAAGAGTGCATTATACACTTGTATACTGATACTCTAAAGTCATTAGAAAGTTAATAATGCATTATATGTGTTTGCTCTTCATTGGTAAGAGAAAAGCTTCAGCGCAGTAGGGGTTAATTTTTACACACTGTGTCAAATACCCACACAGCAGTGTGTGTCCTCTCTGAAATATTAATGAACCCTGCCAATATGCAGAGAGAGATGGACGCCAGAGTAAAATGTTGACCATGTTGACATTTTATCTTGGTTTAATTAGAAGCGCTGAGGTTTCCCACTGTATTTAAACCATGTTTCTGCACTGAAAGTCATTCATGCTTTGCAACAAATTCAACTGATATCTATTAATCCCATGCAGAATAAATCCATTTATTCTTGCCATAATGACACAACAAGGCAAAGTATCACGTTGTCAGCGTGTTCCTGGAATTAAACGCGGGCATGGGGCATCCTAAGGAGGCGCCTGCGTGTAATCGTTTCCCGATTTCCCTGTAATCCTGCTCATGCTCTGTTTGACTGGAAAAAAATATCCTGGTGCAATATTCGCAAGTCTGTCGTGACTTTCCATTTATACGTGGCTGGTTCGCTTGTCTATCGGAGCCAATGCATATGCGAGTGCATATACGTGCCTCTAAAAAGCCAGTGCAGCCTAAAGTGAGAGACTGTTTTAGTGCTCTTCTTAGTTAGTTGTCTGGATAATGGCTCTCTCTTGAGGGTTTCCGTGACTCTGTTTTCTGTGTGTAATGGAGAGAGGGGGCTTAAGCTCGCCTGAATGCATCACACTGCCGCTACACCATCTTGCACTCAAGCACTTCTGCGTTTTACTCCTGCCAGTCGACCCTTTTTTTTGGCCAAAATGAAGCTCAATGTTTCCCCCCACTGGTTGAAAGAGGTAAAATACTCGTAGTGATAGCCAAAGATGCCTCAAAGATTAGCACCAAGCCTGAACCTCTTGATATTCAGGATGGCTTTGCAGGCGGTGGGAAATAATTGCGTTTATGTGCTTTTACATAAAAGTTATTAAAATGGAATGGTATGCACAAGCAATAAACAAAGAGCCACAAATCAGATATTAGCATTTGTGCGAAAGCAATGGCATAGAATAATAATTCATATTCTCACGGCCATTTTTATCGCCCAGCCGTACCACATATGAATTTCCGGGGGGTAGAGGCTGGTGTCAAATATCCTGACTTTCGCACAGCGTAGGGCTATTAAAACCAGCTAGCTCCGAAGGAGACGTCCTCCAACTCTTTCTCTCTTTTTGTTGCGTTCTTGCTCATTGGTTTTGGTGTGAAACTATAGCCGCCCCTCCTCTCTCTCTCGCTCTCTCTCTTTTGCTCCCGTTGCAGATCCTGCATATGTTATGGAAGGCAGAGGCAGCAGTTTTATATAACACGGGAATAGATGCCTGCATTAACACATCCACACTGCATGATAATATCTAGCAATCTTGTGTTCAACATCAGATTTGGTGAAATTAAATAAGCAGTTTCTCAGCGGTGATGCACTAGAAACACCATCTTTATCCAAGCGTTAAAAGTACCTGAATTTTTTAAAGATAGAGTTCACCTAAAGATGAAAATTTTATCAGCATTAACTTACTCTCATGATATTTCAGACCTGTATGACTTTATTTTTCACAGAAGGTGATGTGTAGCAGAAGGTCTGAGATGCTGTTTTCCTATACAGTGGGAGTGGATGGGGATCTGGGGCTGTCAATCTCACTGATGGATAAAAAAAAAAAAAGCTCCATAAAGGCTGTTCATAGGATTTGTGCACTGTATTCCAAGTCTTCTGAAGCCATAGCTTTGTGTGAGGAATTTAATCAAAATTGGATATTAGTCTTCAGTGAGAATCTTGCTTGACAGCCACAGTCATCCTTCACTTCTATTGTGTGGAAAAAAAGCAGCTTGGACATTATGTTGTAAATTATCTGCTCAGTCAAAGAAAGAGACTTGTATGAGTGTTGGAAGACAATAATATAAAAGACAGTTCCTTGTGAGATCATGTTTAAAATAAGAAAGTCACATTTTGTAAAACACCTTTTTAGGCATGCAGTATTATCAAGATAGTTTAAACTAGCTGATCATAGAACTATGGATGCCTTTCAAGTGTACTGATAGCAAATATGTCTAATGCCGAGTTCAGACTACACGATTTTAGCCCCGATTTTGACTCGCCGACAGGTTCTGAGAAATCGCAGACAAATGCCCCGAAATCACAGGCAAATCGGTGCTCCTTCACGCAAGTGACAATCACACAGTGTGAACTATCAAAGACGCGATCTGAGAGAATCGCAGACGAGTCGCCAACACCTGTGAGATTTTTAGCATGCTAAATATCTGGACCTGTCGGCGATTCAAAATCATGCCGTGTGAAATGTGTTCTGACTGAAAATAACATTGGCGATTACCTACAGCCAATGAGAGCAACATCCAGGCCAGCTGAAAATTGGGGGAGGAGTTAGCATGGTTTCGGTTCAGAAAAGGGCTTCTTTTCTTTTTCTTCTTTTTGCTGCAAACATGCAATTTGTATGGCAAGCCTCTTTCGGGCTACCATTTTTAATAATAATCCCAGTTTCACGTGAGAACTCCGGTCTTGCAGGCGTGACCTCACGTTGTTTCCATGTCACTTCTCGCGTGTGTTTGGTTGTGAGACGTAGTTTGCGGACTGGGACAAAGTTGTCGGTGATTCTTCCTATTGTAAAGTCATGCAGTGTGAAACCCCCTGTCGCCAATCCATCTTGCAGTGTGAACACAGCAGCGACTGAATGCTACCTTAGATAGTCATGCAGTGTGAAAAGATCTGTGACACGACTACTTTGAAAATCGTGCAGTCTGAACTCGGCATTATTGAAAGTAATGGGTTAGTGCCTTCATAGCACCACTAAAGCTGGCCGCACACGATTTTAAGCCTGATTTCCCCGAATCAAGGCTTGTCGGAAACCATTTTTGGTCCAAAAAATCCTCTGTTGTGTAGTGTCATTATGATTATTTAACTGCTGCCGATTCAGACAGAGCATCCCGAATTCAAATTGTAAATATCAAACATAATACCCGCGATAGCCAACGAGATTGAGCAAGCGAAAATGCCACAAAAGCGGAATACATCTTTGAAAATCGTCTAGTGTGCGGTCAGTTCTAAGGTTTTAAATGAAAATTGAGTTTGTATCGCTTATTCTATTAATCCCTTTTAGAACCATTAATTTGCATCTTCTTATGGAAGCTTGTTTCCGCCACTGAATCAAAAAAAAAGGTTATTGCGATATTGCGATTCTCTTTTCTCAGAATTGTGTGATACAAACTAACAATTCTGACTATTTTTCTCAGAATTGTGAGATATAAACTCACAATTGCGAGTTATAAAGATATAACTCGCAATTCTGAGAAATGAAGTCAGAATTGTGTTATATAAACTCAATTCTGTGAACATATTAGTCTTTTTTTATCCTCAGAACTAGACTTTATAACTCGCAATTGCGAGTTTATATCTTACACTTCTGAGAAAAAAGTCAGAATTGCACATTTATAACTCGCAATTGTGCGTTTATATCTCACAGTTCTGAGAAAAAAAGTCATAATCGCGAGATGTAAACTCGCAATTGCGAGAAAAAAGTCAGAATTGTGAGAATAAAAAGTCCTACCTTGATTACCTTTTTTTTTGTTGTTCAGTGGCGGAAACGGGCTTCCGTATCTTCTGTATTTAATTTCTGGTTTTAAAAAATAGAAAAGAAAAAGAAAGTGTATAAATCTTTTTTGAGGATTTATGTCTATATATATATATATATATATATATATATATATATGGGCGTTTCTTCAACTAGGTGCACTTTTAGCCTTGAGAATTTGAAGGGAAAAAAAATGTCAAACGTCACATAACACAGTCTCATAAGTTTAAATAATTTGTCTAGTTTTAAGGTCTGTAAGAGGACAAACTTATATTATAAGAGAAATAGTTCATATTTTCTTTTTATTTTTGACCTGCAATAAACAAATGTGCATCTCAATATACAGCTGTTATTTAAAAAATAGAATAACTTTGGTTTTTATATTAAGTAGAGCATGGTTCATAAATTGTGGATAATTTTTTTTTTATGTGTGATGAGAACCTTTTAAATATTTTTTAAAAATGTGTGTGTGGTGGAAATGACATGGTGGTGGTGGAAATGACAGCGTATTGTGTAAATGACAAGAAATTAAGGTAAATTTAGGGAAGCTTCGTCCCAATGCTGGAACATGACTCTTTCTGGATTGAAACATTTGCAGTCATGCAAATCTATTCTCACAACCCATATAAATTGTACTTTGTAACCATAAATGTCATTTCCACCACAGAGGGCAGTGTGGTGGAAATGACTGTGGTGGAAATGACATTTCTGTAGTTTTTTGTGAAAAATGGAAGACAGCATCACTGACTGGCTTTGAATTAGTACTTAGTATTTCGTGTATGTAAAATACTCTTATTTAACTCAAAAATTTTTAGCTTTTTAATAACACCCTTGATGGTACAGTATGTGGTGGAAATGACGTAGAATAAATATATTCACTGATCAAGCAATATTTACTTTGATTTTTCTTCATTTGTTGTTGATGAAAATTTAAATTATATATATATATATATATATATATATATATATATATATATATATATATATATATATATATATATTTAGTTGTGAATTTTTTTATTTTGTTTGTGTTTATTTGTTTGTTTGTTTCTATTTCTTTTTTTTTTCATCTATATATGATAAAAGAATTGTAATTTTGGGTGCACTGTCCCTTTAAAAAAATCCAAACTGCAGTAAATAATTTTCTTACTTAGATTTGTTTGTCTTGTTTCCAGTTTCCAGGTGAGAAAGACCTTCTTGGAAAATACTTCTTTTTTAGATATTTTGGCAAGAAAAAAAAAAGTAAGAAAAGCATTTTTTTGCAGTGCAGTTACAAGTATGGATTCATACATAATATGCCAGTTTGCAACTGTAGATGTGGAAAACTTAGACATCATGTTGTTAGAAAATGGAAATATTTTAATGTGATTAGGGAAATGTGCACAGGGTGAGTGCAAGCCCACATTTGGCCATTTGCAAATTTTTTGATACATGCTAGTAGGTATAACTTCACCACCGGCTGCGATGTCTGCTCAGCTTTGCTTTATCACTGATTTGTGTCTTAATGTGTCCGACAATCTTTGCATGTTAAATAAAAACACTCTCTTGAACGTGCATGCGAGAGCATGAGACACTTTGTGTGTGTGTTTAGGAAGGTTATAGTTTGTCAAGAGAGACTCATAGACAGAGGGAAGAGACTCAGCATGAGAGATAAACTGTTTTCCTCTGTGCTCTGATTTCTGTAGGAGTGCACCCATGGAGCGACTGCTGCTGTGCCTGGCTCTGTTCTCTATGCCGTCCTATGCCATGCTGTGCCCCAAACGCTGCACCTGCCAGAATCTGCTGCCCTCGTACACCGTGCTGTGTGCCAAAACCGGCCTGCTCTTCATACCACCTAATATCGACCGGCAGACCGCTGAGCTGCGACTGATGGACAACTTCATCACCACCCTGCGCCACCAAGACTTCGCTAACATGAGCAGCCTCATACACCTCACACTCTCCCGCAACACCATCAGCCAGATCCGACCGTACGCCTTTGCTGACCTGCAGGATCTGCATGCGCTTCATCTGGATGCAAACCGGCTGACGGTGCTGGATGACACCCACTTGCAGGGGCTGGTTAATCTGCGCCACCTTATACTTGCAAACAACCAGCTACACAGCATCTCTGAAGGAGCTTTCCAAGACTTCCTAGAAACTCTTGAGGATCTCGACCTTTCTTATAACAATCTGGTGGACTTGCCATGGGACACTATAGCCATGCTAGCCAGCGTCAATACCCTCAGTTTGGACCACAATCTTATTGAGTTTGTTCCCGAAGGGATATTTTCGAATCTTCACAAACTGGCCCGACTGGATATGACATCCAACAAGTTGAAGAAGATCCCCCCAGATCCTCTATTTTTACGCATCCCAGTCTACGCCAAAATGAAAGGCTCACCACTGACTGCATTGGTACTGAGTTTCGGCGGGAACCCTTTGCATTGCAACTGCGAGCTGGTCTGGTTGCGACGCCTCACCCGGGAGGACGATCTGGAGACATGCGCGTCCCCGCGAGACTTGGCCGGCAAGTACTTTTGGACGATCCGTGAGGAGGAGTTTGTTTGCGAGCCACCTATGATCACCCGTCACACTTCCAAGATGTTCGTAATGGAGGGTCAAGAAGTTAGTTTGCGCTGCCGTTCTGTCGGAGACCCCGAGCCGACCGTCCACTGGGTCAGTCCAGATGGGAAGCTAATCGGCAACACCTCACGCACCGTATGCTACGAGAACGGCTCTTTGGATATCTTGACGGCCACAGTAAAGGACTCCGGCGTGTTCACCTGCATAGCCTCGAATGCAGCCGGCGAGGCCACGGCCCCTGTGGAATTAGTTGTGAACCCTTCGCCACATTATGACCCCAAACTAGAGCCTGAACCAGGACCCTCAGACATGCCGACCTCTATAAAGTCCAACAGCAGTGGTAGTGGTGGCCAGGCTCGAGCTGATCAGAGGGTCAGCGTCTCGGAAATAACCTCAAGCTCAGCGATGATCCGCTGGCCTCCTCAAAGCCACATCCCTGGAGTTCGCATGTACCAGATCCAGTACAACAGCTCTACCGACGACATCCTCATATACAGGTGAGTTTCATTACAGAATCTTGAGATAGATTCAAGTTTATCACTTTTCATAATACACACTGTTTCAAAGCAGCTTTACAGAAAAATACATATTTCAAGGTTACAGGAAGTATTCCATTTCAGTCAGAGATAAGTGTAGCAAAGTAATGCAAATGTGGAAGTGATATACAGCTACATGTTATGTGGTTAGTAATTCTCATGAATTCAGATAAACAAATGCAATAAATGCATTAGGTTTGTAATGTTACAACACATTCTCACTCCCAACTCGTCACATTATGATGCTTGGTCAGGACCCTTTGGCGTGTTTTTTTTTTTTTTTTGACGCACATGGTACCCCTTTAACATTATTTACACATTTATGAGCATGTAACCCAGCCCCTAAACCTACCATTTGTCAATAAAACACAGGATATAACAGGCAGATACAGCTACAGTCATAATTTATTCAAAAAATATTAATATTCCAAGTCTTCCTAGGCAAAACGAGTGATTTGAATGTGCTCAAATTCAAAAAATGCCTTCAGAAGAAGCCTTACGTCAGCCTTGGTTGTGAAATGCTATTGGCTCTTGTCTCCTGACCAGTTGTGTCATGCTACGGGAGTATTTTTTTTTTTTTTTTTTTGAATGAGATGTGAGCTTGTTAATGGAACAGGATAATTTTCAGCAATTAAAACCTTATGTTTCCCTCTCTTCTTCGCCTAAAGATATTGTATGACTTCAGAAGACTTGGAATGCAGCAGGACTTGTTTGTAATGCTTTGATACTGCTTGTTTATGGTCAGTTTTTGCAATAAATACCTGTGACTGCATGTATATTTGCCTGTTACGTGTTTTATATTGTTCAGAAGTGGGTACTGTAGGTTTAGGTTAGGGGTAGGGTTAGGTGCTTTAATTAAGACAAACAACTGAAAACAACTGAGGACCCTGCACATCAAAAACTGATGCTAAAAGCATACCCCTGTGCATCGAAAAATTATGCTAATTTAAGGGGTACCTTGAGCGTCAAAAAGTGACGCCAAGGAGTCCTGACCACGCATCGATATGTGACGAGTTGGGAGTGAGAATGTGTTCAATGTGAACAATATGTAAGGACTAACTGATGATGTGCCGTTGAATTATTAGAAAATAATGCACACCCTAGGTGGTGATCTGGCCATGGCGTGAAGCAAAGTGTGCAGCAGTGTTTTCTAATAATTCAATGGACTGGAGTCAATTATTCCACTTATCCTTCAGTTACCACACCTCAAAACATAAATCAGATGATATATTTCAAGGCAGTCATCTGATTTTTGTCCTTAAACACTGTTGTGAGTAGGATTCATTTCTTACGCATATGATCCAAAGCTTCCGTTGCTAATTCCAAAATGTCATTTTAGACCTAGTAAGTCTTCTGCCATTGTTGGCGTCATCTGAAATGACAATACGTTTTAGTTTTAGTTTTAGCTAGTTTGGTACATGAAGTTAAATGAGAAATGTTTTACTGGCAGTAATCATGTTTGTTATTGATACTAGAAATCTACAAGGACCTGAGCGGCATGTCAAAACTCATCAGTGCTAAATTGCTTTTATTTTAATCAATGAAGGTGTCTACACTAGAGGTTGACAGACGCCTCACTGGTATTTTTGATGTGCTGCTCAGGACACTTTATTATCCTTTTCTATGGAAAATAAAACGATTTTACTAATATTAATGTCATTTTTTGTTCTTTAATCAAGAGTTAGCTCATGGTTTTCTGCTCTCTGATCTACAAATTTAAATAAATTTTTGCTTCTACTTTATTCCCAGTTGCAGCAGTACCAACATTATAATAATAATAATTATATAAATAAAAGCTAAAAATACTTATTCACCCATTTTATTGTATGTGTAGTCCAGTATGGAGCTCAAAGTTGATTCTGTGTTAGTTAATGGTCTGGTTGATGAGCAAAAATATATTTCACTTTTTCTGAAGATTTATGAAAACATTGGAGTGTGACATGAAGATTGCACTAGTTTAATTATGTTATCTACTAGTTGCTTATAGTGATTAAATTTTAGTAGTAAAATACAGGCTGCTTGAGTGTCCAAATTGCTATGAAGTTTGTTGATGCAAAATCATGAATGCAAGATTTGCTGATTCCAAATTTTTGAAGGCTTTGTAGTAAAAATCTCAGCAATGTCTTCTTTCCTAGTGCATTTTTTGAGAGAGCACTGTGGACGGTCTATCCCCCCAAATGGGTTTTGAGTCTGGGTAATTCTGCATTAGATAAACAAATTGATTCTGTCTTTGTTCAAAGGCAAAGGCTGGCATCCGAGACTGGGGATGTTAATGGCTTATGGCGGAATCCTATTCAGATAGGGGATGAAACATTGCAATTCCTCTGATGAATACAAATGGACCTCGATGATTGCCAGCCAACAAAGACGCAATAATATCATGAATGCAATATATGAAATACAAGTACGTATTTTTTGGGTGCTAATGAAAGGACCAGCTGTTTTAGGATATATGCTCTACATGTCAGAAAGCTCTTGAAGGATTTTCATTAGCGCTCAGACAGATTGGCTTCCACGGTAATAGTTTCAGCCTGATGCAATTCAAGCTGAATTTTGCAAAGCAGGATCCACGAGCAGACACATTGACAACCTTCAATAAATCACAGAGCTTGAGGTGCAATGAGGAAGACAATAATAACAGAATAACAATAGAAGCTGTGTGTCGAGTGCTTGCCCCCGTTTCAGATGCTCCTGACGGATTACAATGAAGGCGTATTTGCATTGATATTCAAAACCCAATTCTTTGCTTTGTAAAATATTGAGAGGACAAGGAAATCTTTGTGCTGATGCCCTATATTTTTGGGTTGTGTATCATTGTCAACACCCCATGCAGAAATGACTACATTAATGTTCCTTTTTAGCATTCAGACGTGGCCCCACCGCCCATGATTTCTCATTGAAGGGATCTGTAAGGATGTAATTAACTCTGCAATAATCCCTGTGGATAGATTAAGAAAGAAGAAAAGATACATACAGAAAGCAATTTGCTATTAATTATGGAAAAGGCAAGGGGAGTTCTTTGGTTTATAGAGCTGCAGAGTAATCTAAAAGTCTTTCAGAATCAATTAAGAATGCATGCACCTAGACTCCCGCTTGACAGCGGCCCGGGTTGGAGTACAGATGACTTCGAGATGGTGGCTGAGAAAGTGAGACCAGGGCGAGAATATAGAGTGTAAACCTTGAGTCAAAAAGACAGGTTAAATTTGAAGTGATGTCTCGGTGAAAGAGCGCTGGAGGCACAGTTTGCGTGGTGCCAAATGAAGACCTGAATGAAGTGCAAGGTGTGGTGTCAGATGGAGTACATTTACATCAGCTTGCATTCTCTTGGCAGATGCTCTCGTAAAGGAACAGGTCACCCAAAAATGAAAATTTGCTGTTAATTTACTCACCATGGGCCAAGATGTAGGTTGCATTTTTTTCTAGTAAACAGTAAAGATGATGTTTAGCTGAAACCGTGGTGATTCATAAAATGCAAGTGAATGTCTACCGTCACTTTCAGTTTCAAAAAAGTATATAAGGCAACACAAAATTAATACCGGTGGCTCCTGATGGTAACACTATATTGAGGTCTTATGAAGTGAAACGGTCGGTCTGTGCAAGAAACAAAACATTATTTACAACATTGTTACCTGTGTTACCCAGATTTTTTTTTTTAATTACCTGAACTTAAAGGTTCTTCCAAAAATATTCTATCATGATTGGCTCACCCTCAAGTTGTTAAAAACCTGCTTGAGTTTGTTTCCTCTGCTAGAAAGGAGATTTTTTCAAGAAGTTCAAACACTTGCTGGTAGCCATTGACATATTTTTTTTTTCATACTAAAATGTCAATAGCTACTGTTAACTCTCTACATTTTTCAAAATATCTATATTCAACAGAACAAACAGACTCAAACAGGTTTGTAATAAGTGAAGGGTGACTAAATGATGACAGAATTTTACATTTTTGGTTGAACTTTCCCTATGCTTTTTGACCCACTAAACTGGGGGACTTTGTTATACATTGTTATATGTAGTTTCATAATTCTATTGTCTGTTTTTGACCATCCTATATTTTTGGATAAAATAAAGATCATGTTCCATGAAGATAATTTGTAAATTTCCTACCGTAAATATATCAAAACTTATTTTATGA